>NC_080578.1:95476115-95778972 GCF_029962835.1 Magnolia sinica
GATTCTTTTGCTCTTATGTATTTGATCCCTTGAGGTGTAGGAAGTGCTTAATTTCCTCATCAACCCACACCACACACATACACCTTATTCATGATATTAATAGTTTGCTTGCTAGAGAAATTTGAATTGTATGTTGGGCAACATGAGAATATGGTGTTAAATATGTTTGATGTTAAATTGGTAGTTGGCATGCTATGAATCACTATTCCTACCCTTGGGTTGGTTAGGAACATGAGGAGAGCGAAGTTGGTTCCGTTGGTAGGACCACCTTGAGGCTAAACCCATGGGTTTGGGCGAGTGCGTGTAGGCGGCAGTTGTTAGACTACATGGGTCGCTTGTACCCGATGCCGTTCCGCCACGTACTTGCCTAGGCTCATGCGGTTTAGTCTACTTGCTGACCCACCTGGTTTGTTAACCTTGTTTGCTCACATATGTATGAAAACTGGAATACCCTACCACCATCATAGCCTATCCATAATGAATTGAATATCGATCCACTGTCTCGTGAGCCGGGCATGGTGGAATGGGACACTGTATCCGAGATATCGGCCTACGCTGGGGTGACACGCCTCCCCGTAGTGACCGCGAGCGACCCCACATTCAGCACCCCCCATGTGCTTGGAGTCGGGGATGGGAAAAACCCGACGGGGTCAAGGATTGTGGGGTTTCGGTCTCACACATTAAGGGGCCTTGGCCTCGCAACTAGTTCCGAGCATTTGATATGTGGGGTGTATCAGATTCTCAAATCTGCTGAATGAATGGACTTAACTAAGAACCTGGTTAACATCATCATTACACGGCATTAGCTAGGTTGGCGACTCGGCAGTCGAGGTCGCTCTGAGGGAGTGTTGACATATGCGATCGTTAGACGGAGTCGCTCGAGGGAGAGTTGTGGTGAGGGCATATATCATATCATCCACCGTGCATATGCATTAATAAGATTAGTTATGAATTTGTGAATGATTGCTTTTTATTAAATTCTTATTATAACTGATGCTTGTTGCAACTTAAGACTAATAGCACCCACTGAGTTGATCACTCACTCCCACTCTGAGACGGTGTTTTAAAACACAAACCAGACCCGTTCATAAATGCAGGTGATACAGATTTCGTGGAGCCTGACGATGCGAGCCTCGAGGAGGAAGACGAGTTCCCTTACTTCCAGTTGATGAGCGGGACCCCGTCGAATCAGTAGATGGGTCGTTGGATCGCCGAGCAGCGGCTCAGCTTTATTCTTTTGGACATGTCATTCTTTTTGTGATTTGGTTGGGCGTCACCTTGTGCGCCCATTTGTATTCTTTTGGACATGTATATATAAGTAAAATTGATTTTCTTCTATTTCAGTAGACTTGTGTGGTTGTGCTTCATGTTCCAGGAAATTCCAGAATGCGCATTTAGATTGGATTAATCGCATATTAATGAAAACTGGCTGTAAGTGACCTTGGGAACTCGGGAGTCGAGCGTATGCACGACCTCCGATTTCCAGGGCATTATAGTTTAGCTTTTCAATTTCCTCTATAATATAAACTAAAAAAGTCATATTATCATTTTAAGGTGTTTGTTTAATTAATAATTATGATTATGTAAATTAAAAATAAATACAAAATATAAAAAAATTGTAATGATTACATTTTTAGGTTATAAAACTACCAGTTTCGTGGTCATACCCATCTAACATACATAATAGCAATTCATCGTTACAATTAAATATCAATAATATGACTGCACAATTATAGGGGTAAGAAATCATTACGTACCTTTGTTTGGTTGGAAAACTAAATAGCCCCTCTGGCTAGGTAAGCGTAAATTCAATGATCTGCTTGCCCACCATGATCTTGATATTAACATCCAAACTGTCTATCATTTTCTAAGTCTCTCTTCTGCGTTCCATACCATCACAAAGATGAAGGGAAAATCATGTACTAGCATTATACAAAACTTCGATGGGCCCAAAGGATCTTTCAACTACCTGCATTCAATCGTTACTTTCCCCTGCAGTGTGACCTGCGTTGTTTTTCGGTGGACCTGATTTTCGAGATTAAGCGTTAATATGATAAAACAGAAATGATGAACGGAGTGGATTTCACAGGTACATACCATTTTGGGCCCCACATAAATTTTTCTTTGAATGACTCTTCCCTAAATTTTTTGTTCATTTCTAAGTTCTATTCTGACGGTAAAGTTCATCCGATTAGAGTGATTTTCCTGAGTTTCACCGTCCAAGTGGGGCCAGTAGATGAAGGGTCGAAATCATCCGGACATAACGTGGGTGGACCCGAATGACTGCCTGGGTACCTGCTTTTACGAGCTGCAGTCCTGTGACACAGTATATAGAGGGTGCTGTTTGCCGTTTTCAGTTTGTCATGAGATCAACAGTCCTGAGCCGGCAGACAGCGGCGTATATTGCGGAGTTTGGACAAATCCCCCGGATCCTCGCCGGTGGATAATCAGTAATATCCTCGGGTCTTCAGTTGAACAAGTGGGACCCATTTCTGAGTGATCCAGAACGTTGCTTTGATGGATCCCATCCTGTATAAATATTCAAATAGTTATCTAGATCAGAACATCCCACCCATCTAAACCTTTGATCTTCTTCTCTCAGTTGAACGTGGGCCCCTGCTAGATGCTGTTTTTCTGGAAATGGACGGTTTTGGATCATGGTCCAGTAGTTGGGTCCCACTGCTCTGATGTCCTGGGGTCGAGTATCGTGGAATTCTTCAAGTTTCTCACCCAAAACAAAGTCAAAAGCGTGTAATAAATAATAAATATATTTCTTATCCCGAAATAAAACTAAAATAAATATTCTTATGGGAGAAGGCTTCAAGTGCAAACGGTTGGACCATAAATTATGGTCCACCCTTGAATAACTTGCAATATTTGATGTGTGTGCGACATCTAATCTGTCTAATGGGTTGACCTCATCACAAGGATCAACTTCTGAAAAGATCGGCCACACCTACTTATTGAGTGGACCACTTTTGTATTTTATTATTTATCAATGGCTAGAAATTATTTTCTGTAGTATGGCCCACTTGAATGACTTGATGCGGTTGATTCTGCACTTGGCAATCCTAATTGCTTGGCCAACCCATTGGAAGAATGGATAGGATGGGAGCCGATTAGGTGAGACGGATCCAACGAGGTGGATGGGACCCCTAACCGTGGGGCCTACTGTGATATATGTGACTACATCTACGCCGTCCATCCGTATTTAAAGCTCATCATAGCGCTTCATCCAAAAAAATGAAGCAGTTCCAAATCCAGATGGACCATAGTATAGGAAACAATGGTAGTTGACCATTAAAAACTTCTTGTCGGCCATAAAGGCTTTGGATCAAGACGATATTTGTGTGGTCTCTTCGTATAGGTGTTTGTGATCTTATAAAAAGGATGGATGGAAAATAAGCATTTCGGTGGAATTCATAAAGTTTTTAATGGTGGGATTCAATCACGATGGCTTCCTATGTTTCCTATGGTGTAGTCCACCTAAGATTTGAGTCAGCTTAACTTTGGGAATCTTATCTTAAAATGAGCTTTTAAAATGTTTGGACGGTACGGATTTAAGGAATATACATCACTGTGAGCCCCACAGTCAGGGGTCCCACCCACCCGGCTGGATCCGGGTCTCACCTAATCCGCTGGATGTGGGACGCGGATTTCACACCCAAGATTTTCCTATTCTGGGTTGCTAGTTGGGCCTACGGTGATGTTTGTGAGAAATCCACTCCGTCCATCCGTTTTGAAAACTTATTTTGAGACATGAGACAGAAATTGAGGTGGATCCAAAAGTCGAGTGGTCCACACGAGAGGGAAGAGTGGGGATTTAGTGACCTCCGCTGAAACTTTTTTATGGAAACAAATGTTTAGTATCAAGCTAATATTTTATGTTTTCACTTCATCCCAGCGGAAATGACCTCATAAACAGTTTGGATGGCATATAAACATCAAGGTAGAGGCCAGGAAGGTTTCAACGGTAGGAAACTCTTTCTCCATTTTTCCCTCTCGTATGCCCCACTTTAGTTTTTGATCCGCCGGAAATTTCGGTTGAATGTACTAAAATAAGCTTGAAAAAAGGATAAACGGGGTGGATTTGTCACAAACATCACAGTGGCCCACCTAACATCTCAGCGCATGAACTTCATGTGAAACCCTCTGGCAGGAAATCGTCGTAAGAGGGATGCGCCGGCACGTCGCTGGATGCGATTCGTGCGAATAAAGAAGGGAGTAGAGTAGCTGTGAACTGGGTAACACTTTAATGGATGTTACCCTTACTGTCTGTGGGGGCCACCTTGATGAATTTTTTTTATATCCACGCCATCCATTTATTTTTCCAGATCATTTTAAGACTTGATCCTAAAATTTAAATAGATCAAAATCTTAAATGGGCCACATAAATAGTAACGGTGGTGAATGACAATTAAAAACCTTTTGTGTGCCAGAAAAGGTTTGGGTCAAGCCCATCTTTATATTTTCCCTCCATCCAGGTCAGATTGACCTTATCAACGTGTTGGATGGAAAATAAACATTACAGTTGGTTATATAAAGTTTTAGTGGTGGGAGTTCAATCACCACTTTTGCTTGTGGTGTGATCCACCTGACATTTGTATCTGCCTAAATTTTTTTTCCATACATCGAAAATGGCCTTGAAAAATGGATGGACAGCGTGGATATGCCAAAAACCATCAAAGTGGGACCCACCGTAATGGTTACGCCCTAACCCCTTTGTCCACTCCCAATGAAAAGGACCTGCATTCCCGGCCAAAGGCTTTCCCATGAGCTTCCTGCTACCAGAAGCAAGGTGGGGCCCCCCCTGACGTTTGTGAGAAAATCCACTCCGTCCATCCATTTTCCATATCACGTTAGGACATGGTCCAAAAAATAATGCAAATGCAAAAAAATCAAGTGTAGATAAATGCCTACATGATGTTAATAAACCATCCTAACCGTTCAAGTGTAAATAAATATTTCAACGCTAGATATTCAATTCTCTATCTTGAAGCCTTTTGGGCCCATGTATTTAAAAACGGATAAGTAGTGGATTTCTCACCGACATCACGGTGGGCCCCACCTAGCTTCCCCTCCCAAGAAGCTCCTGGGAAAGGCTCTGGCAGGTAATCCGCTTCCGAATGGCAGCAAGGACTATATCTACGGCTTATATGCTGTGGAGGGGTTAATGTGGGGAGGATTAAGCTAACCCGGTCCAATCAATAAGAAAAACCGCCACGTGTACATATACAGTCATGTGACCTGATACGCTTATGTAGTAGCTGGATATTGGTGAGAAATCCATCCCATTCATCGGTTTCTCCACATGGTCCAATGATTAAAAAACCATATTTATAATTTAAGTGAACCCCACTACAAGAAACAAACAAATGAATATTCCCACCGTTGAAATTATCCAAAGGCCCACCCACTATGATGCTTATATGCAATCCAAACCGTTCTTAAGATTATTCTCGATGAACTGAAAAATACAAATGTTTGATGGTGGAGGTTTAATCTCCCACGTTTCGTTATAGTGTGGTCCACTTGAGTTTTGGATCTGGATCATTTTTGAAATCATGTACTAAAATGAGCTAAATAAACTGATGAATTGTGTGGATTTTTCAGAGACATCTCAGTGGGCCCCATTTATCTCATTTGGCAGAAACTTCTTATGGGTGGCAGGCGAGTGCTGTCCCAGAGTAAGTTGCTGTGGTCTAAAGTTGTTGGGTTCCACGTCTGAGAAATCCACCCCGTTCATTAGTTTCTCAAACTGATCCTAGATTAGGAATCCAAAAATCAATTAGATCTAAAGCTCAGGTGGACCACACCACACGAAAAACTGAGAATTGCATGCCTACGGCTGGAAACTTAATGATCAGCTCTAGAAAAGATTCAACGGTGGATATTTTCATTTTCACTATTTTCATATCAAGTGGCCCACTTGAGTTTTCACTCTTCCTTATTTTCTACTCCAATCCTATAGTGAGTTGATATCTCAAGGCCATCTCTCTGTGTGGTCCACGTAACTTCCGAGAGCACAGGCAAATAGTATCTTTTTCTTGGAAGCGATTGCGTGCTGACCCTCTGGGATGGACTCGGTCCAGAGGATCTGTGGGTCCCACTGTAATGTATCGATTTTATCCATACCGTTCATCATTTTTATTAGGTTGTTTTAGGTTATGAACCCAAAATAAGGTAGATCCAAGTCTCAAGTGGACTATACAGTCAGGATTAAACGCCCACTATTAAAAACTCCATGAGAGCCGTTGAAGTTTTAGATCAAGTCGATATTTATATTTTCCTTTCATCCATGTATATGTGACCTTATCAACAGGTTGGATGGAAAATAAACATTATGATGGGCATTAGGAAGATTTCATATGCATGCATCATTATCACCGTTCCTTCCTGTGGCGTGGTCGACTTGAGCCTTATATCAGCCTTGTTTTTCAGTTCACACCTAAAATGATATGAAAAAATGGATGGACGGCATGGATAAAACGCATCAATCACAGTGGGCCCCACAAAGCACCTGCCGAATCCATCCTATGGCGGAGTAGGACGGAATCCCCTTTACCAACGCCGATTGCCTCCTGCCCCTCCCAAGGACCGAGACCGAGTCAGTCCTGGTAAGGGCTATATGGGTCCCACCGTAATGTATATGTTTTATCTACGCCATTGATTCATTTTTACAGATCATTTTGATATGATATAACAAAAATGAGGCAGATCCAAAGCTTAAGTGGGACACACTACAGGAAACAGTGATGATAGTGACGACACCGTTGAAACCTTCCTAGGGCCCACCTGATGTTTATTTGCCATCCAATCTGTTTATATGGTCTCATACGGTCACAAATACATGGATGAAGGGAAAACACAAACATCAGCTTGATCAAGAACTTCCGTAGCCTCAGGAAGTTTTCAACGGTGAGTATTCAATATCCACTATTTCCTTTAGTGTGGCGCACTTGAGTTTTGGATCTGCCTTAATTTTATCCTCATACCTTAAAATGATCTTTCAAAATGGATGGACCGCGTGGATAAAACCACATACATCATGGTGGGTCCCACAGAACCCTTGCCTGGACCGGGTCCGTCCAGGCGGGCAGATGCACGCGGCGATTTTTCATTGGTGATAGACCGGGTGCGTCCAACGCGTTGGCGTCGAACTCACACTTCCTGAAATGACGATTTTACCCTTTTGAGTGCGTCGGTCCACGCTCCTACGCGCTATTTCATAGGCGTTGGATGGAAATTTGTCCAGCGCCGCGCTGGACGCAGTCCGCATCCGCGAGTCATAAGCTCTGGGACGATTCCATGCACGATCAGAAATCCTCTTGAATCGGAGAAGTCGATGCTACAACCGTCCGAGATTGGACTCTTCTACTCCTCTCTTTCTCTTCCTCAGATTCTTCTATAACAACTGCCGCTTCCGATCAGATCGTCTGATGAAAATCACACTCACTCACTCTCTCTCTCTCTCTCTTCCATTTCTATGATTTTTGATTTTCTGTAAAGTTCCTGTCTTTGACGTCTTGAATTTTGGGGAAATTGAGAAAAATCCCCCTCTTTTTGTTCGATTTTACTAATTTTGACATTCAATCCACTTCTTTTTCTCTGTTTTTCCATCTCAAAGATTCGATTTTCTACTAAATCGAGGTTGGATTTAATCAGTGTCCGTACAAAGGAAGAAAATCCCCCCTTTTGATCCATTTGTTACCGTTTTGCCATTGGTTGCAGTTGAATCTTTGCTTTTTCGTTTGATGTATTTATTTATTTATTTTTGAAAAAGCCGGCGTTGAATTCGATCGACTCCGGCGAAAGATTAGTTGGTTGCAGTTGAATTTTTTTTGAATTTCTGTTGATGCGATCGATACCGTTGGACTTCGATGTGGGCCACCAAGAGAGAATCTGGAAGACTTTGAGTCTGAATTCAGATGGGAAACACATGTGTAGGTCCCAGTAACTTCTCCAAGAATGGATTCTTGCAGTCCGTCTCTGCCGCTGTCTGGCGGGTCCGATCGCCCGATGATGTGCTTTCTGCCAACAGCGAAGCTGGTAGCCATCACGGCATGGCGCCTGCATCAGGCCCCACCGATAAACCGATTCCAGATGACCATCCATTCCCTGTCCAGAACAAAGCCCCAGAACCAGTCAAGATCGTAACCGATGCTAAGGAGGCGAAGCCGGCGGAGCCCACAAAGCCTAACAAGAAACCCCAGCACTTCAAACGGTCGTCCAGCGCTGGACTCCAGATTGACTCAGTGCTGCAGCGGAAGACTGATAATTTGAAGGAGATATACAGCTTAGGACGGAAGCTCGGGCAGGGGCAATTTGGGACGACGTATTTGTGTGTGGAGAAGGCGACGGGGAATGAGTATGCTTGCAAGTCTATCTTGAAGAGGAAGTTGACGACAGAAGAGGATGTTGAGGATGTTCGCCGGGAGATCCAGATCATGCACCATCTAGCAGGCCACCCCAACATGATCTCAATAACAGGGGCTTACGAGGACGCTGTGGCTGTTCATGTTGTGATGGAGCTTTGTGCCGGTGGCGAACTTTTCGATAGGATCATACAAAGGGGACATTACACTGAAAGGAAGGCGGCCGAGCTGACCCGTGTGATTGTTGGCGTTGTGGAAGCATGCCATTCGCTAGGGGTTATGCATCGAGACCTTAAGCCTGAGAACTTCCTCTTTGTCAACAAAATGGAGGAGTCGCCGCTCAAGACGATAGACTTTGGATTGTCAGTATTCTTCAAGCCAGGTATAATACTCTTGAAGCTTCCGACTACTAATTCGAGGTATCTTTATAGAATTTGTCCATGAGAACTTAGTGTAACATATGCACACGTTTACTATTATGTTGCTTTTTGAATTCTACTTGTTGGTATGCGACTTTGGTTCTCTTTGTATTAGCATTCACTCTTACTGACTTTTATTTCTGATGGATATCTCGTATGTGGATTTTCATTACATTGTGAAATTTATCTGGGATGGAGTTCCCGTATGTTTTCCGCTATAGTTGTAGCTAATATAGGTTACATACTCATGCTGAATGCTTGTAGTGAATATGAAATCCTTTTTTTTTTTTCCTATATGTTGCTTTTATATACTCTAACACTACTGATATCAGTAAGAAAACTGCAAGAGAGTAAATTGGAGATTAGTTTGTATTTCTCGATGCTTTATGGATTTTATTGTGAAGATCTGAGACCCTTCATCTAGCCTAAAATCATCATCATTATCTAAGCCTTATCACAATTATTTGGGACCAGCTGAACAAATTCTATTTGGCCATTGTACTCTATCAGGGGCCATATCTTCAGTTAAAAGTACAGATCATCAAGTCTTTTCTTGTCTGGCCTAAAGATGTTGCTTAAAATAGACCAATTCTTATGTCTGGCAGATTTAAACTGATGACAAAGTTTTCATCGGGCAATGCCACCAACACCAATTCAATGCCCTAAGCCTTTATCTTGTAAATCAATTGTGGGTGAGTGAGGTTCAGTTGGTAGTACACGGCGATATCCTTTATGATTGGAGCATTGTCAGTGTTTCCTGGATTCAATAATTTTCTGGTAGGGTGGCACTTCTCTTATGAAGCAAACACTTAAGGCAAAGGTTAATGAAATTTCCTTTTATGCATGGGAGTGGTTGATGTAGGGTTGACATTATTTTGTGGGAAGAAAGAATATAAAATGGAAGAGAGATTGTAGATCTGATTATGCCTTTTTCATGCACTGCCCCATGATTCTCTTTTGGTTGCTTGCCTTCTACAGCGTGCATGTATTAGTTGGGCTTGGGGTTGGTCCTGAGTGGGACTGTCTTGACAATTGAGTTTGTCAATGTGAGCCTCTCCCATGCCCATGTTTGGTTCTAGAGCCTGTGCAGAAGAGGAAGGTTGATGTTTGGCTGGAATCTGCTTCTAAGAGTTTTGCCAGTCTACCATTTAAAAGCAGAGTCCAAATGGCTGAGAGAAAGACTAAGTTTATGGTGATGACAAAGATGATGACTGCAGCACAACCCTTTCTATGGAAAGCTCCTAGTTTTATAGAAGAGGTGTGATTACATAGAACTAGTTGTACAGTGCAGCACCCCCCTCCAAAAATAAATAAATTGTTGATCCGGTTTTTTGGTGCTTTCACAAGTTTGGTTATTTCTTGTAAAAAGGTTTGTACGTTTGGTTGGCTTACAATCATTTATAGGTGATCGGTTTGTTTTATAAAAATGTTCAGAAGATTTTGGTGACTTGCAAAATATCTATTTAATACAATAATGAACTCTTTCAAAGTCTTAAAACTCTACTTGAATGGGAAGCATTCTTTTAGAGACTTAAATAGGTGTGAAATACATGTGGGTCCCAAAAAATGGACCATAGGATCCACAACTTGAGCCTTTGGGATTCAAATCTTCATTGTGCCCTTCTTGTGATGCATGAGAGGTCATCCACTGTGAAACTTTAACATCAGCAGCAAAGGAAGAGTTGGTTATTTTGTTGGCCTAGGGGAAGATATGTCCTTGTAAAGGAACTTCAAAAGGATAGTAAAGGAGAAGGAAATGTTTTGGGACAGTATTTTAATCTGGTGGTTGAGTTTGGGCTATAGAAATACCTTGAACGTCGACGAAGCAGAGATGTTCATCAGTCTCTTGGACAAGCTGAATTCTGTGCTCATAGACGATTCTGCTGGCGACTTGTTGATTTGGAGAGGGCACAAATCGTGATACTTCTCGGTGCAATCCTTTTACAGAATCTTATCTTCGTCAGCTTCCCCCAAACCGTATAACCACCGATTCTGGAGGTACGGAGCTTCCCCTAAAGTGGCCACCTTTGTTTGGTTGGTAGGAAGGAATAGGATTCTGACAGTTGATAATCTTCATAAGAGATGCATGATAATTCCAAACGTTTGCGTCACGTGCATGAGAGAAGGAGAGTCAGTGGATCATTTGTTTATTCACTGCCCCTTTGCTAGGAAGATTTGGGAGTCCTTCGTGTTGACCCTTAATATATCTTGGGTTTTGCTGGAATCAATGCCCTCCTTTATGGCCTCTTGGTACGGGTGAGGCATCGGTTGGGAGGGTAAGGTGGTGTGGCATATGGCTGCCATGGCAACTTTGTGGGCTATTTGGGAGGAGAGACACCGTAGGTGCTTTGAAAACAAGGTGGAGACAGTGGATCAGGTATGTCGGAACGCTTTGATATGGGTTAAGGACTGGATCTCAGGGATTAAGGATTTGGATCCTTTTGTAATTGCTGCCCTCTTGGGCCTTTGATGTTTTTCTTTTTAGCATTTCCTTTGTTGTATTCTTTTCCGCTTTGCTGCAGCTTTGAATAAAGTTTTTGTCAACTTTCCAAAAAAAAAAAAACAAACAAAAGTGTTTCAATTGGGTGGTTGAGTTTGGGGTATAGAAATACTAAATTCTTCAATAGTATGGATAATTATATCAAGAGCAGCAGTTGGATCCCAAATGTTTAAGTGAACAGTAACAAAGTTGGTTCACCAAGAGTTGTTGGGGAACTGATTGTCGACTTCTATAATGCAGGGGCATTTTCACACCGAGCTCGAGTGGGGTCGCTTGTGGGATGCAGGGGCACACTCGGGGTGGGCGAGGCCTACGGGGGAGGTCTCGTGTTTGAGACTTCTCACCGGGGGTGATTAATGCGCATTTTACACCGTGCTCGAGTGGGGTAGCTTGTGGGATCCAGGGACACACTCAGGGTGGGCGGCCCGTGTGAGGCGGTACCCATGTGATTTGGGGCCCACGAGGGGGTTCAGCCGAGGTCCTAACCCATGAGATGTGGGGCCTGGGCTATGAGATAAAGGGATTAATTCGACATGCTCTAACAGTTCGAGCTTTTAGAGCAAGTGGTTAATTGTCCTGCATCATTCTATGAAGATCTTTATTTTGCTGTGTGGAGGACGCCAAAGCTAGTTGGCTTGCAATGTGATCTAGACCAACGATGACAGTGGGGTTGGTGTGATCTTTTGTCGAAGAGGAGGTGACAATGAAGGTTTTTATTATTATTGGATTTCGACTACACTTTAGTTCTCATTGGTTGGATGCTTTCCTAAATGCTGCATCACTTTTCTCACTCTTGAGAAGAGCTTTGAAAGGATGCATATTCCTATTTCTCATAGAGAAAGGATCAAAAAATGAAAAACCCAACCTCATTTCGTTAACAAGGATTTAGGACATGATGCCTATCCTTAGGTATTGGTTTGCTCTTCTATCAGGCCTAAGTACGCACAAATTAATCATTGTACTGAAATTTGGATACCTCAATAGCACAGCTTCATGCCTCATCACTGCATGTTTCCTAAATGCGGCTCCAGGATTTAATTGATGGGTTGTTTACTAGACCACCAAAACAACCTTCAAATGGATTTACCTGACCTTTTTACTTGTCCATTGCCTGATTCTTAGTGTAATGTTCTCTTCTTCGGTTACATTGTCATCAGCATTGTCAAAGCCTAGTCCCAGCTAATTGTTTTTCACATGATTTCTTGGCAAAAGTTTGATGACTGCTTGCCTACCTGACACCGAACCTCCTTCACCCACGCTTGGGACAAGCTGGCGCATCTACATCCAGGTTCAAAATATCGACATTGCTGTGGATTTTGGTATTTCCAAAAAGCCACCACATATCAGCTGTATCAGTCGTGTCATTGTCATTGTATTGGATGATTTATTGTTTGTATGGGGAAACACATTGGTTGAGTTGGCTGTTTGTGGATAATGTTTGATTGCTATTCTTTTGTACATTTAATGGGGCACAAATATGTGATATATGTGTGAAGTGTGCATGCATGTGTGTTGTTTTTTATAGGCCAAAACATGTGATATATGGAAAACTTTAACATATGTGATTGTTGTGTGTCCATGTGGAAAAGTGGATACATGCATCAACTGCTTATGACATGCCTAAAATACAAATAATGTACAGAATTTAGCCTTTATACTTTAATATCCAAAACCGGAAATCTGCAATGTATGATGCTTTGGTCAAGGATCGTTGGACAGACATCTGGTTATTATTGGACAGTGTAAGATGGATGTCTGTGTGGCTTAGTGACAAATCTCACTCTTAGGAATTTCCAGGCTCGGGAATTTCTCAGTAGATATCTGAATTTTGAGGTTTCTCTTGGGATATTATCTGGAAAATCTTGCTAAGAGTAAATATTTAAAATATTATTATAAATTAATAAAATTTTTATAATTTTTAGTATATAATTATATAATGTATTTTTTAAAATTTTAAATAATCATTTTATGTTAATTTTGGGATAACTTTTTGAAAAATTCAAAACTTTTGATATTTTGAATCTTGCAATATTATCATGAAAATATCACAAGATTTTCAAACTATGGGTGATATTTGTCACACTCCTGCTAATGAAAATAATAAGAATACTAATGTAAGTTATTTTGGCATAAATTTTCTTTTATCAGGATCAATATACAACAGACTTAAAAAGAACTATGCTGATGGGCAATCAACAAAGTCAATCTTGAAATCACTTAATGTCATCCTCCAAAATGGCTTTCAGGAACATAGCATGGTGAGACCTGGATGGTATGCATATTGATTGAATTTAGATTGAGAGGAAAAAGTATGCATCCTGATGTTAGATTTAGCATTCCTTCTTAATTGCCACAAATGGAGAAGAAAATATCCAATAATGAAACCTCGGTCACGGGGTGGAATTTTCATGGGAGAATATCACAGGTAATCATGTGTTAGATAAATCAAGAATCTTCTCTGTAGGGACACTGGGTCCCATGGGTTTTGCTTGCACTGCTGACCCATTAATGGCATTGAGTGTGTTGCCTTCCACAACAATCTGATTGAAAAAGTGATCAGAGGAATAATTGCCATGGAAGATGGTATAGACTTCCACCTCATCAAATCTTCTAAACCGAATGTACCTGAAAAAAGCTAACTCGACCTCACCTGGATGATCACATGTGAGACTCGTAATTCTTGTTATGCCTCAATTCCTTGTGTGCATGCATTAAAATTGTCTGATAGAACTGATTGGCGGCTGGTTCCATCTCTTCTGCACCTCCATCCTGTTGTCTCCTTTTGTCTATGACTTCTTGCAGACACCTTCGAACACCATTGGCTTTAGTGTCATGAAATCTTTTTTATTTCTTCTTCTTCTTCTTCTTCTTTTTATTTTATTTTATTTTATTTTAATTTTTTTAATTTTTTAATTTTTTTGGAAAGATAGTGTCATGAAATCTTTGCAAGCCAATGATCACAAGATGTTCTGACTTTTAATCGCTTGATGTTGTCTACATAATTCTCCACATTTTCAAACCTTGTGTTTAGCTCCTTCCAAATCTATATAAACTAAAATCGCAATCTTCCGAATAACATGAACTTTTGCCCTAAATGACATGGACCATGCCCTCAAATAAATTGACACAGAAGCCAGCATGGTCCAATCCACAACGAACAAGCAAAGAAAGCTATATCATACTGTATGCAAGTGAACTGTGGATGAGCAAATGGTTTACTATCTCTTCTGTGGGCTGAAACATGAAAGATCATCTTAGAATTGTATCTCTAAACAGAGATGATAGATTATAATGATTGTCCATCTTCAAAATCCAACAACAGAGCAGTAAACTTGGCTAGTTAAAAAAGAGGCGAAACTAGAATAGATCACGAACTCACTGATGGAAGCCGTGCTGCCAAAATCACCAATCAAAACTATACAAGGACAGGACAGGAACCTACCGACCCAGTCCCAACTTCACTAAATAAATATCTCTTGGGCATATGAGCTACCCCCATTAAATTCTGGTATCCAGATTCGTCTAAGATGAGTTCTCACCTTTTATATTTGAATTCGATTGCTAAATTGACTGATCATTTTCCAGTAAATTTCCCGCTCTACATTATGAACATATCCTCCGATTTTACCTGCGATCTAGTCCTGTGCTTCCTGTCCGATGTGAGAGTAGCTCCCCACTCATTTCGAGGCTTTAGGAAACTTATATGATCATTCTCAACTGCCTTTGACAACACCCAGCTTCAATCACGCCCTCTTTCCTTGCATTACGCATGATGATCTTGGTGATTCCATGTCTGATATGGATTATGTATGGTGTATCAAATCACTGAGTGCAAAAATCAGCATCCCTTGCATAATCAATAAAAGATTGAGCATCATTGAACATTTGGTCATTATGCTCTTATGTAAATCAGTAAAAGATTCTTCGTTATCCTTTTTGTCAGTTAAAAGCAAAGGCATTTAGTCATATATAGATAAAGGGGTTTTATTTATTCAAAATTTTGGTATTTTACTAGTAACAGTTTAGCCAGATGTTCGAAGTATTTGGTATTGCACTATGTATCACACCCTTGGGATATGGAAATATCATGGGAAACATTGGGAAATATCACATGTATTGCATGATATATTATAGTCTAAGAGAAACATTGGGGGAACTTTAGGAAAATGGTTGAATTTTTTTAGTGAAGGTTCAGGAGATAACTACACGCTCAGAAGTCAAAACAATTGGAACAAAAAAACTGCATAATAGATTGCCATTGTTTAGGGGACAAAACTCTGCACTGTCAGCCACAAGTGATGCAATTTTATGCAAGATGAGTTCATATTATTCAAATGTCATACAATATAAGCAATAAAACACAAACAATAAAAAGCCTCCACATCTTTGTGGAGGCTTTTTGGTCTAGTCTCCTTGTGGGCTATCTGGTGTGAAAGAAAATCTGATGCTTCCAAACTCCTCCAACTCACCGGGTGCTGTTGTTGCTCTTGTTTTCACAGATGTTAGAGAATGATCTGTCTCTCTCTCAAAGAGAGCCCAATCATTTCCAAGCTCTTGGATTAGAGCCTTTCCTTCTCAGGGCTGTAGCTTAGTTTTTTAGGTTTTTTCTTTTTATTTTCCTGTTCCCTTTGTTGCTTGGTTTTTTCTTGGTTTGTTGCTTTCTTTTTCTCTCTCCTTTTGTTTTGTTGCTGCCCAGCTCGGGCCCCTGTGTTTTGGTTCTGTTTTCTTTTAATATAAGCATCATTCACACACACACACACACACACACACACACACACACACACAATAAAACCAAGTTAGCACACGTAGTGCCATTGTGCTAAAGTTTGAGTGGCATCTTGCTATGGCTACTGGTGTAAGAAGGGGAGACTATAAGGTATTAGAAATTATAGGACTTACAGAGCAAATAATTTGGAAAGAGAAGGATTAAACTGTGGTGTGTCAGATGGTCCATTGGGAGACTATAGAAAGCAACTAAAGAAAGATGAAGACTGAATAGAGACTTTAGTATTAAGAGCGCTATCAGTAGGTGAGTAAAAGATTGAAATCTTGTAAGGGAGAAAACATGACAAGGGTTTTCGAGAATGAAAGTCACTTACATGATTGAAGGATACAAAGAAGATGAGATGTGAATTAGAGAAGAGTAATAAAGGGAAACCAAATTAGAGGAGATCAACAAAGAGAAACCAATTTCAGTAAGTTCTCCCGATGGAAGATACAAAAGAGGGAAATATCCCAAATACCAGAAAATATTATAAATATCCCATGAAATACTGGAAAATATTGCAGATATCATGATATATCAGTATGTATTGACAATACTATTTTTGATATGTTAGATTCTTGTACTCTAGGACAGTATTGTATTGCTGACTGGCGATACCGAACATGTTGGGTGATATCAACAATACATAGAACACTGAATTTACCAAATAGCTGGGACAAAGCTTTTATGATGATGATGACGGTGTGGAATTTTTATTAGTGAATAATTTACCTATGTGGACAAGATTTGGATCCTTCATCCCATGGGGCCTCACCATTGATCGCACTTGAAATGCAATTTTCATTGATTGGAGAATTGGAACTGTCTGATGTTTGATCGTTGAACCCAGGCCTTTTTGTTTGTCTATTTTTATCCTTTTGTACAGTACAGTTGTGTCTTCCAATGATCATTTGAACGCCACTGACTACGAGGTTAGGATTATCTCTTCAGGGTGATTGTTCTATGGCCCATTCACTGTTGGACCTGCTGAATGTACAATCTTGATCTCATTGATGATCTCTGCATACCGCCATGTGGATGATAAATAAGTGAAGGTGCTCAGAGGCAAAGGATCCAGCTCCCTGCATATGATTTGTTTTTAATATGTATATTGTCTTCTAGAATAGTATATTTGATACAAGTATGAATTTAATGTTTTTAATACTGTAAAACATTATTTTGTGAAGTATCAACTCTCTTGGGGTATTGCATGTTCATTCCCTGCGCTCATTGATTCTTGTCACCAAGGATTCCCTATGCACCAAGGAACCAATCTTGAACTGTAATGGAGTTCTTGGTCAGAAAGAGATGATAATAGAAAAAGACGAAATCCTTGGTGCATAGGGAACCAATCTTGAACTGTCAAGGGTTTCTTGTCACCAAGGATTTCGTCTCTTTCTACTTCTGATCAGGAGTTGATAGTTCTTTCCTTTCAGGGGAAATATTCACCGATGTGGTCGGGAGCCCATACTATGTGGCACCAGAAGTGTTGCGAAAGCGCTACAGTCGTGAGGCTGATGTCTGGAGTGCTGGTGTAATCGTTTACATTTTGTTAAGCGGGGTCCCTCCATTTTGGGCAGGTGAGCGCTTCTCATCTGTTTTTTTTTTTTTTTTCATGACCCTCCTGACTAAGCATGATTCTAGCAACAATGGCTGACTTTGTTTTCCATTTCTCTGTGATGATCCAGAATCCGAGCAAGGAATATTTGAACAGGTTTTGAATGGGGACCTTGACTTTTCATCAGATCCATGGCCTAGTATCTCTGAGAGTGCAAAAGATTTAGTGAGGAGAATGCTTATTAGAGACCCAAAAAAGCGGCTGACCGCCCATGAAGTTCTGTGTGAGTGCTTTTTTTTTAGCTATATCATGTTTTATAATTTAGAGATCTTGACAGTGGTGAAATATTTATGGTTTTGTTTATTAGTGCAGAAATACTCCTCAATTCTCATTCTAGTTTGTTATCTTCCAATGATGGACATGCTGCTCACTGTCCAAAATCTAGAAAAATCAGTGGTCTTCAGAAATCTCCTTTAGTTGTCACATTATTTAAGGATAATGAAACCTTATAACTTATAAGCCCTAGTTATTATGCCTTAACAAAGCAAACGGAAAATCATCATTACAATCTTGCAGCTATACTCGCAAATATATAGGCCACTTGTGCTTCCATTTGACTACCTTGAAATATTTCTCTGTGGAGACTCATGTGGCCTCTCGTCCTTTTACAGAAATTATGGATAGTTAGGTCATTTTGGCTAGATTGGAAATCATATCCTTCCTAGTAAACTGGATGGTCCTTTTCTTTTTTCTGCCTGTGTTTAATGTATATAGTTGGTTTTCTTGCAGGCCATCCATGGGTTCAGGTTGATGGTATAGCTCCTGATAAGCCTCTTGATTCTGCAGTTCTAAGTCGCATGAAGCAATTCTCTGCTATGAACAAGATCAAGAAAATGGCCCTCAGAGTGAGTTTAGTAGTCTTACCTTTTGTAATTTGGACATAATGCGTCAAGCACATCAGTCTTGAAAACCCAGTACCTTGACATGTCTACTCACATATGCAAACAAGTGTCTGGAAAGGATCTGGTGCTAAACTCTTTGATATACATTAATTACTAATCACGTCAGTTCATCAAATATAGCACATGCATGAGGTCTAGACTGTTTTTCTATTGTGCTCTCTAGATGATCCTGGCATCAACTGGAAAACTTTTAGCCATTTTGAATGTTGATGAGCAGTACGACCTTCCCCTTCTAGCCATCCATGTCTAATCAGAAGACCTTCCAAACGGTGCCTAGGACATCCAGCCAATAGAATACTTTGGGGAAAATGCCCCATGTTAGAGCCCACCAGATGAATGGTCTGGATCTTGCACACGTGTGGGTGGCTGGTAAGTGGTAACTAAGATGTAAGTGATTACATTGATTACTTTTCCACATATGTAATAGATCATTTTTAGTGTGTATATAACAAGTTTCCTGGGCAAAAAATTGCATTAAATTTATTCGAATTGGTACATTTATGCGTTGTTAAAAGATATGGGAAAATAAAGGGCATTTAGGCAATTTACAAGGTAAAGCCATGTGCTCCATCAAAGAGACATGCCTTTTACAGGCACTTCTCCCCTCCCCACTACGTCTTGCAAACCACATCCTCTCTCTTCACGTGTATTGCACGTGCCATATCTACTTGTATATGTATAAGCAAATAGATTTTATTTTTAAAAAAATCTGATATAAGTTATACCTCTGTCTAAGAATACCAAAACACAAGAACAAGGTCTTTTTTTTCTTTGAGAAATTTTGATGTGTTTTGCTTGACAATTTCAGTTATGTCAATGACTCAAGTTGCCTGCTGAAATTTGTGTCGGTACTAGATGTGCTGCACTCTCTACCAAATCTTTGTGAAGTGGAATGGCTTGTCAATTGCAAATTGAGACAGAAAAATTGGGAAACATGAACCCACCTATTTAAAAAATATTAATTAATTAATTTGAATGATATTTCTGAAATTTTTGAATGATATTTCTGAAAGGGTCCCTACTAATGGCTCAATGGTAGACTCACACGAGTTTCAACACAAAGGTCATGGGTTTGAGTACCCATTGTAGTGTGAGTGGGTGTGTCTTCAAAAAAAAAAAAAAGAAGAATGATATTTCTGAAAAAAAAAATTTATTATTATCCAGGAAAAAAGAGAGTATGGTCAATCTGTAGATCAGCCTACACTCATCAACATATAGTTTTTACATGCTTACATTACAATTTTAAAGGGTGAAAATGGACGAAAAAAGGATTTTCCCATTTTCTTCTATTTTTCACCTTTAAAATCAATTTTATTTTATTTTTTTGCTTGAAGTGTTAATGTGTAGAAGTCATGCATGAACGTGAATTTTCAACATCTTTTCTTGCTAATTTATTGAAAAAAAAAATGTAAATGACTAAAACCACAATTTTCTCGCCTGTTGGGTCCAGCCCGAAATCCCTTTCAAAATCGCAATTTCTCCACTATTATATTATGTTGATTTGAAATAACTTTAGGAGAGTTGAACACACATAGGAACAGATTCCCCCAAAACTTTTTTCTTCTTGAATTTTTTTTTTTTCCTGAATTTTGGTGATATGCAATGCTATCATTGGTATTTCTGATATTTTAGAACTATTGATGGATACCAGGTATTTATATATCATACATCAAGTTCAATATTGGGACATATCATGATGTGTCGACGATAATATCATCAACACATTGTAAATATACTATTTCTGGTATTACTGACCCAATTATACTGAGATTCAGTCAATGTAGTCTATTCATAAACCACTCTGTATTTTATTTATTTTGATCTTTCTAGATATGCTGTATTTTATATTCTTCGTTTATCATCACTAATCACTAACAACTAGTTGAAGGCGAACTTAACCTACAACCCATTTTTACATGCATTTTGCCCTTGAAAAGTGGAAAAGAGAATTCAGCAGCATAAGAAGAAATGAGTCCCATTTTTTTTTTCTTTGATCAATCTGAATTTTATTAGAAAAGGAGTCCGTGATCTCCACCATCATAGCCTTGTTTTAGCTTTCATCTTTTTAGATCCTGCCTTTATGGATCTAAAAGGAAATATATTACAATAAATGTTATCTTGTTATTGTATGGATATGTCACTGTTATGTTTCCACAGTGAACATGTCTGACCACATATTTTCTACAGATCACTAGGGTCCCATGTCTCTCTGGTGTTGGGTATGGTTCTAGAACTTGGAGTGTGGCTTGATCACTAAATCTCAGTATATGGGGAAATGGTTATTTATGTGATATTTTAGTATTAATATTTTTACATACATTTTTATCAATTTTTAAAATATATTGGATGTGACTAAACCATATCCAACATGAATCCGTACTCGTAACCATTTCGTGTCGTAGCCAACATGGGCACCCAGGGAGATTTGAAAGGATCTTGATAAACTAGGGTAATCAGATATGCAGTTGTTCTTCCTCAGGGTTCTTTTTTGGTAATCAGGCAATGTTGATTACAGCATAGAAGTTCTGAATCTTCAGATTCCATTACAAATCTCTGTGTACTTATTAATGAAATGGGTTGTTTTGCACAGATCATTGCTGACAGCCTGTCTGAAGAAGAGATTGCTGGCCTAAAAGAAATGTTCAAGATGATAGACACGGACAATAGCGGCCAAATTACTTTTGATGAACTCAAGGCAGGTCTGAAAAGTGTGGGTGCTAATCTTAAGGAGTCTGAAATTTACGCGCTGATGGAAGCGGTAATTGTCATTTCAAATTCAGTTGTGAGTGTCATTTTCAGTAACAGGATCCGCTTGACTTCTTTTCATTCATCTGTTTGCTTTGTAATGATATTGCAGGCAGATGTTGATAATAGCGGCACCATAGATTATGGGGAATTCATAGCTGCCACTTTACATCTAAACCAGATCGAGAGAGAGGACCATTTATTTGCAGCTTTCTCATATTTTGACAAAGATGGCAGTGGGTACATAACCCCTGACGAGCTCCAACAGGCCTGTGAGGAGTTTGGCATAGAAGATGTCCAACTCGAAGAAATGATCCGAGAAGTGGATCAGGACAATGTAAGTGGGTTTTCTTCCTGTCTTGCTTTTTGGATGGGGTTTCAATAGGCAATTGATTTGCAGAATAATTACATCTAAGGGAACAGAAATGCAAACAAGGGAATTATGTTAAAAATAATCACAAATACGAGAGCAGTTTATATCTCTACAATTGTATCCTTGATCAAAACCATACATGTAACATTTGTAGTAAGCTTGGGACCACTAATGAAGTGGGTCCTATTGTTGCTGTTCTATACCAGAAATTCTTACTAATTAGGTAATCCTACTACCAACTGGACTGTTAGGATATTGAATCAGCAAATATTGGATTACAACAGACTATCCACATTAGGGCCCCACTTTATGAGTGGACATGTGTCACATGTACAGTTTTGGTTGGGCACATGGCAGTAAATAAAACGGTTCCCTTGTGGTTTGAAAAATCAAAAAGAGCAATAGTTCCCCTTGTTTGGGTGTGCAACCCATCGTAAATCTTTTGGAAAAACAACTCCCTTTATTACTGGGTCTTATGCATTAGAAGTACAATTAGCTGAACCACAGGGTTCTGTGTGAGGAGCCATGTTTCTTTGGTCCAAACAGTTGATCTGATCATTGCTACCATGCAGAGGTCCTTCAAAACAATTACCCTTTGTAGAACCTGATATAGGGCACATGCATCAGCAGACGTATACTTTGTTGATTTACGTAAATCTGTACTTGTAGGCCATGGTTTGGTGATCCACGCAGATGATCTCATGGACCACACGAATAGTGGGTGCATCAAAACTTTTCTAGGTTGAAAGATTTCAATCCATGACCCTTCAATCAATGGCCTATAAATAGCTGTTTGGTAAGACTGGCAAGGTGCCCTATTGAAATGGGATGTAATCTCTAAGTATGTAATCGAGAGAAACCAGGGCAAAATTTGTATGCAATTTGCTTTTCAAATTGCTCAAACTATGCATTATTAAAAAAATTTGTGAGGGTTGTAAACGGAAGGGCATTTTGAGGCGAAGCTGTATGATGCCAAATGAACTACTTTTACTGGCTAGACTTTATGATAGTTCATTACCAATTAAGAAAGGTGGCAACGCATCAATTGTACATGCGGCATAGTCTCGAAGCAATCTAATACTGTCCAAATCCCTGAACCGACTGTGGGCACTGCATAACCAGAACATACACTGAGATGATGATAGAGATTTTTTTACTTTTTTTATTTTAAATTTTTTTTTTTATATATTTTTTTATAACTTTTGACTTTGAACAGCGACTACTTTCTATTTTAATTTTAACCATCCATTTAACATCCGTCATTTGGATGGTTGTGATTGTTTTATCATTGTAATCATAGCGATATGGTCCACCCACAATGTTTCTTACAGTTTGGATGGTTAAAGTGGATGGATATGAATGCCAAGTCTGAGGAGAAGAGTCAACACCATTTTCAAATGGTGGGGAACCATCAGAGTAGCCCACCTTTTACAACTGCTGTTTCTCCCCCTTCCGCCCACTTCTTGCAAACTGCTTCCGCTCTCTGCACATGCATTGCATGTTCCATTTCCACTAGTCTAGGACCAAAGAGTCAGGGTCTTTGAATCTGGGAAATCCTTAGGGGTTTCCTATCCATGGTGGGGCACACTAGCGTCAATGCTCTGGACCACCAAAGCATGGACCCGACATGTACACATCTCTGAACTTATGCTTGCTGGTCAGGGGGACCTTACTATTCTTAAAATTTTATGATATGGAAGGTGATTTCTGAGGTTGGATCTTATTTCCTTATATTTTGAGCAGGACGGACGCATTGACTACAATGAATTTGTGGAGATGATGCAGAAAGGAAATGCTGGTTTTGGTAAGAAGGGGCCTCAAAACAACTTAGGTATTGGTTTTAGGGAGGCACTCAAGTTAGGTTGACACTGATAGTGGTAAGGTTTTCTTTTCTTCTTTTCCCATTATTTTATAGAGTTTAAATAGAATACAAATTGTAAAGACCAGCAGGTGCTTAGCCAATTTGAGTGCACCTTAATGTTGTATTTCTCTCATTTTTTTTTTCCAGCGTGGGATTTGAATGGGAATGGATTGCGAGCGATGTTCATTTTGTTTTATGACACTAATGTCTATGGACTTTGCTTCTATTTTGTATTGGGCAATGCCTATTTTCAGCATTCAGTTTTCCCAGTACCAGTTATAAAGCTTAGGTCGTGTATGTACTATCGAATTGAATTGCAGTAACTAGTTCAATCAAAGTGTTTGGTATTTCATGACAAGGGAGTAGCCCTCAAATTGCAGTTGCATTCCTTTTTAAATCCAAGTTGGAATTAATGTAGTTGCCATGTGAACCTTAAATTATTATTATTTTTATATGAATGCTATTTCGAGACACCCCACCATCAAGTACACTGGATCAGAAGCATGCTGGGAAATGCAGTCAAATCAAAATCAGGTTGGGGAGATGGCTTAGAGTAAAATTGTATATTATGATCACGTAGTGGTGGTGATTTTCAGGAGCTTATCTAAGGCATCAGATCAAATGGATGGTTGGATTTTACTGTGAACAATTTTGAAAAAATATTTATGTATAAGTATATTAACAATTTAAGTAAACTTTGATTGATCAAGTTTGCAAAGATAAAATTAGGTGTGTCACATATGGAATCAAACATGTCCAATTGAGTGTTACAATTAAATGATCTATCAAGGATAAGCGGTTAGAAATTTGGACCACGTCATTTCTGATCCATTGGGTTTGGTACAATGTTATCTCTTATGAAGAATTATAATCTCACAAGTCACACACCTACCTAGAGCTAGGCATCAAGTTGAGTTGGACCAAGTTAGGGCTGGCCTGACTCAATCTGGTTTTAAAATAGGCCTTACACGAACTCGACTGGACTCGGTATTGAGTTCAGCATGCCTGACCTGATCTGAGTCTGGGTTTAGCCTGGACTAATCCGGACCGAGTCTGAACTGGTCACAAGTACCAAGTCAAGTCAAGTAAGCACCGAGTTGGGTCGAGTGCAATAGGTATCCACAAGCTGAAATCACAACTCAAAACCTAAGTGCACTTGCCAAAATTGCAGCCTCTCCACCAGCTATATGGGATCTCAGATCTGAAACGTAGATCTGAGTTTTTGTTAATATATATGTACGAGTCGAGTCAGTACCGAGTTGGCTTTCGGGTCAAGTAGAGTTGAGTTACTAGGTGACCTGAACTCGACTCAGTTTGAGTTCGGATTAGACAATGTCAACTCGGTTCGGATCAACTCACCCACTCGATTCGAATCGAATCAGGTCCGAACAAGTCGAGTTTATTGAGTTGAGTCATCCGGTGCCCAACTCTACACCTACCTAATCGGAAGGGTATAAATTGGATTTCTTTATTAGAAGAGAGCATGGTAATTTGGTATACTTCATTACTATTATAATATAAGAGAAATTTTAGTTTATCTTTTGTTGATGTAAAAATCTGGTTCACCCTCCTTAGACCTTCAAATACCTGCACAAGAAGAGGACAAAGGAGACCCTGGCTAGAGCAAGGGACCCTCCGATGCCAAAGTCAGGTTAGGAATCTGGGTGTTATAATATTGAGGGATTCTGGGAGAGAGTTTTTGCGTACCTTTCACCTTTCAAGTGTCTCTCATTTATAGGAGGAGGATGATCCCGCCGTACGGGGATTCTCTCCCTGATTTCTAAGAGATTTGATTTAGCTGTAACCTTCTTACGGATGCTTCCCGATCCCGAGATCCTCGGGATCAAGAATCCTTTCTCGTAATTTTCGGAACGGTATTTAAGCTTACACCGTTTCTTCCTCGCTCTGCTCGGCCTTGACCAACTCAAGTAACAGATGAGTCTCGGCTGGCTGGAAGGATAAAGCTTTCTGCCCCCTGTGGGATGGAACAGGATCGGCTTATAGCCGACGTTCTTCCTTAATCCGATACCTGACACTGTATCCGGCCTCGTATGGGTCGTTTTTATATTCGGTCAGGTTGCTTTTAGCTTCAGGGCCTCAATCGGCCCTTTTAGACATTGCGGCCTTGTTAATCGAGCCAACTTTATGTGTCTTACTTTGCCTATGGTTCCTAACTCTTAAGGTCTCGGTCGGGATTCGTTTCCCAGGAATCCGAGCTAAATCTCTCCTCTAGGCTTCGTCTTGTACGTTGCCTCGGACTCTCGGGCAGTGCCGATAAAGTTGGTCCATTCCATAACCGGGTCTCCGGACTTGGTATTTTTTCTCCAACAGTAAGCCCCCTACTCCTTGTGTTAGTTAGGTTAACACTAAGGAGTAATGAGTTTTTTGAGTCGATGTGCCCTGGAGACCGAGGTTATGATGGGACATTTAATGCTTATTGTGTCGTTCTTAACTAGTGTCGATTTGGTCCTCGAGGTCACACGAGCGGATAGCCGTCAGAACGTTTCATTCGCTTATGAGTATCGAACACATGGCGAGGGCGTTACTTATGTCAGTCGGTGTGTGCCACGTGTCGGGCGGGGGAGTCGAGCAGGCGTCGATTGGACTCCTACTTAAATGCCGTTGCCACGTAGTTCGGGTATAAAAGGGGAGAGCGGGATTTGTTTCCCATTTTCGCACGAGCTTTCCTTTTCTGTTTTCTCTTCTTCTTTTCTCCTCCTCTCTGCTTGTCTTCGCGTTTTGCCACTTCCTTCACTACTTTCGCTCTTCTTCTCCTTTTTACTTCCCCAACTGTGCGCTTTCCGCCTCTCCGGTGAGTTTTCTTTCCCTCCCTTTTCTTTTCGACTTTTTAAAAGCGACGCATTCTTCAAGTCCCCGGGAAGGGATTTCCGGTGATGAAGACGAAACAGGACAACTCTGAAATGTCTCGGAATCGCCCTCATTGCTGGCGGAGATGGCAATTAGTGCAAATGAAGCTTTTCGGTTCTCTGAAAGAACGTCTGGAACTTCAGCGGAACGTCCTGCTTCGGTGAGTCCTTCCGGCGGAGGGGCGTCTCTGGTGACTGCCCCTAGGAGACCTAACCCTCATTTTATGGGGATGACTTAGAAGAAGAGGATGAGGAGTTAGAGGAAACCACTGAATCGGTTCCCCCCAAAAAGTCCGCCAAGGCCGTTGAGTCGACATATGAAGAGGGAGATGCTACCGAGGGAGAAGTTGGAGACGATCAAAAGGGTCCAATCCCATTAGTTTTAACTGAGGCGGATTTAGACAGGATTCGAGTCGGGTATCATGTCCCTGACTCGATTATTATTCATCTTCCCCTTCTAAGTGAATTGCTTGACCATCTCCTACTGGGATGGTCGCAATTTTTCAAGTCGCAATGCAATGTGGCTTACGTCTGCCCCTCCAACCCGTTGCTCGGGATTTTGTCCCGACTCCGAATCGCTCCTGGGCAGATAGTGTGGAACGGGTGGAGGAACTTGTTTGGATGTTCAGTGTTGTAGGCCGAGACAGAGCAACCCCCACTGACTATGGACGAGTTCCTTTATCTGTACCAAATACGACCAAACCCTCAACAACCCGGCTGGTATTTCTTGTGCACTTGGCAGAACAAGGATGGTCCTTTGATAACCGACCCTCCTACCTCCAACAAACACTAGAGAGAGAGAGGTGGTTTTGGGCATGAGATCACTGGAAAACTGCTGAACCTGGGCTCTTCGAATCTCGTATTCCCCGGGCGTTTTCTGAAGTAGGTGACTCGGCATTTCCTTTCTCCGTATCTTTTTTGTTTCGACATTCCTGAGTCTGACTGAACGCGTTTTGCAGATATCCCCAAGAGAAGGCCGAAGCTAGGAGCTGGTGCTCTAGCTCGGATCAAGGATCTGAGGGGACTAAGTCCGGAAGATCGGTCTTGGAAGACTCTTCTTCAACCGGAGCGTCTCCTTCTCTCGAGCTTAGACTCTGCCATGACATGTATCCTCGATTTATTCTGACGCGTTTCTCTTGGATTTTATCTAACTCTTTTCCTTACCTGATATAGAGATGGCCGAAGCTCAACCCTTCCTTAAACCGGCGTAAAAAATGAAGCCTCCTCTGAGGTCGGTGCTTCTGTCAGAACCTTGTCCTTCAAAAAAGGTGAAGATGGCTCCGAAGGCTAAGGAGCCATCTGCTCCAGTCCCCCCTGCTTCGGTCGTCCCGATCGTCGTCGTGCTTTCTGACCCCGAAGAGAGGGCGGAAGAGACAAGAGTGGCTCATGCCGAGTCTCAAGTTGCTTCTGAGCCAGGGCCCATTGCAGAGCGGCTCTTGGAACTAAGAGAGGAGGAGAGAGGGGAGACTTCAGGAGGGGGGATGACTCAACAGGAGCCTTCACCTTTCCAGCAGGTAGTATCGGGAATGATCCCTTGGGTCATCGCTCACGAGAGTGAGAGAGACTTCGCTAGTCTGTACAATGCCTCTTCGCTGCAAACTCTTGGTTATGCGGCGAAGATACTTCTTGAGGTAACGTCGGTAATCTCTCTTTTTTATTTGTGATTTATTCTATTGGTGGCTCAGTCTAATCTTATATTTTCCTTGTGCAGTTGGCTCCTTATTTGGTTAAGGCCTGCTCAGATCTGACCGTCGCTTAAAAGCATGCAGCTGAGGCGGAGCAAAAGTCGAGGCTTTCTTGGCTCGGGTTGGAATTCTGTCGGGCGAGTTGGGACTTGCTCGAAAGGTCACTGCTAACGCCAAAGCCGAGTGTGCTCACTTGGCTTTGCTACTGACGAAGGCTCAAGAAGAGAGTCGGCGAATCCGTCAAGCTCATGCCTCTTGTGCGGATAAGTTGGCTTGGACCCAGGGTGAAGCTAAGGCAACCATTCGAAAGGCCATCGACGAGGCTACGGAGGCAAAGGATCGGGTTGTGCAGGACTTTCTCAAATCCCAAGAATTTGAGGAGAGGGATCGCTTGTATCAGAGCGGATACACGGCTTGTATCAAGGTGATGAAGGAATCTTTTCCTAACCTTGATTTGTCGGGGTTCGACGATGATGTCTCCGGTCCTGAAGGCGTGGAGGCCGAGGCCACCGAGTCTGCTTATGCTGCGGCTGGTGTCGAGGTCGAGTTCGAGGCCGAGACAGCTCCTGAAGCTGCTGAGGTTACCCCTAGTGGTGGTAGCTGAGTCTGAACTACTTCTGGTACCATCATCAGCTCCATTTTTGGTACTCACACTAGCTCTTCAAACAAACCGAGCTCCAGGGTAGGCTTCTAGAATATCCACGGCCAAGGAAGATGCTTGCGTGTCACAATCGACCTTTCCTTTTGCTTTTAAGCTTTTTGCTTTATGGATGTAATGCCGCAATAAGATGTAGCTCAATGTAACAAACGTACTGATAAATAAATATACTCAGTTTTCTTTTATTCATCTTGATTCAGTTTACACATTTGTTGGTTTTGAATCTTTGTGAACGCTTCGCTGGGCTGACCTAGGGATAGTAGATTTTTAGATGCTCGACGTTCCATGGATGGGGTAGCAACTGTCGAGTTAAATCTTCCAATCGATACGTTCCTGGTCGGACGGTGCTTGAGATGACATAAGGTCCTTCCCAATTGGGTCTCAGTGTGCCAGCACCAACTTCCCTAGTGTTGAGGAACGTTTTTCGGAGAACCATGTCCCCAACTCGAAATCGCCTGACTTTAACTTGGGCATTATAAAACCGAGCTACTTCTTGTTGTCGAGCCACAGTTCGTAACCGAGCTCTTTCTCTTTGTTCATCCATAAGGTCAAGTCCGAGGGCCAAGAGTTCTTCGTTATCCTCTTCGTTAAACGAACTGATTCGGGCTAAGGGCAGCCCGATCTCGATCGGGGTAACGGCTTCTGAGCCATAAGCGAGGAAAAGGGAGGTTTCTCCTGTATCGGTTCGAACCATGGTTCGGTATGCCCATAGTATCTTTAGGAGTTCTTCGGCCCACACTCCTTTGGCGTGGTCAAGCTTAGTTCGGAGATGCTGTTTGATGATCTTGTTGACCGCCTCAACTTGTTCGTTCATCTGAGGATGATGGGGTGATGCGTATATATTTCTGATTCCGAGATTATCGCACATTTCACAAAAAGCCCTTATTGTCAAAATGCTTCCCATTGTCGGTAACAATGGTTCGGGGTATCCCGAAACGGTAGAAAATGTTCTTCCATACGAAGTCTGTGATCTTCTGCTCAGTTATTTTTGTCAGTGGCTCAGCTTTGGCCCACTTTGTGAAGTAGTCCACTGCTACGACAGCGAATTTGGTCTGTCTTTTTCCTATGGGTAGTGGTTCGATAATATCGATTCCCCACTGTGTGAAGGGCCAAAAACCGGTCATTGGAGTCAGCTCCTCTGAGGGTTGCCTCGAAACGGCTGCGAACCATTGACATTTATCGCATCTGTGGATGAGTTTACGAGCGTCGTGCTGGATGATCGGCCAATAGTACCCCTGACACAGAATCTTATGCGCGAGTGATCGTCCTCCTGAATGGTTTCCATATATTCCTTCATGTATTTCTCGTAGTACATAGTCGGCTTCACTGGGGTTTAAGCATCGTAGTAACGGAGCGTAATAACCTTTCTTGTACAGCACCCCGTTGAGTAAAGTGTAGTGAGAAGCTCAGATTTTTAATTGTCAAGCATCGGCGTGATCTTCAGGTAACTCTCCGTTGTCGAGATATCGGATAATCAGGTCGAGCCAAGTGGGCTCCAAATCGATTATGTGCACGACCGAGCTAACTGGTTCACCGAAACTCGGTTCGGCGACGTACTCGATTGGAATGGACCTCGGTATGTCGTCCTCATCGACTGAGGCGAGTCTCGCTAACAGATCGGCTTTAGCGTTCTCTGTCCGAGGGATCCGAGTAACCACATACTGTTGGAATCCATCGATTAACTCTTTGGCTTTCTCCATGTATGCTTTCAATTGCTCTTTACGTGTTTGATACACACCAGCGACTTGATTGACGACCAATTGTGAATCGCTGAAAACATTGAGATGCGTAACGCCCAAACTGGCCGCGAGTCGGAGGCCGAGCAATAAAGCTTCATATTCTGCTGTGTTGTTTGAGGCTTGAAATCCAAGTCTTAAGGCATACTGCATGTAGGTTTGATTAGAGATTTTCAGCACTACTCCTGCCCCACTTGCCTTAGAGTTGGAGGAGCCATCGACATACAGCTTCTAAGGAATTGGGTCAGGCGCTGACTCGGGAGAGGCGGTGGTCAATTCTTCAGCAGGCTCAGTATTCCAAACCATTGAATCTGCTCGTGGTGTCACTTCAGCAATGAAGTCGGCCACGGTTTGCCCCTTAACTGCTACTCTCGGCTTAAATTGGATATTGAATTCGCTGAGTTCAATCGCCCACTTCGTGAGCCGGCCTGAAGCTTCTGGTTTCTGTAGGACCTGACGTAGCGAGAGATCAGTCATGAGATAATTGTATGAGCTTGAAAATATAGTCGAAGTCGTCGCGAGGAGACAATCAACACTAGGGCCACTTTTTCCAGGAGTGGGTATCTCGTCTCTGCCGGTAGTAATGCTTTGCCGACGTAATAAACTGGCAGTTGTTTCCCTTCGTGCTCCCATAACAGTGCCGAGCTAACCGCCGCCTCGAACACCGCAAGATATAGCAGTAAGGCTTCTCTTGGCTCGGGTTTCGATAAGAGGGGCAGAGACCCGAGGTAAGACTTTAATTACTGGAACGCTGCTTCGCACTCTTTCGTCCAATCCACCATTCATCGTCCCTTCAATTGTTTAAAAAACGGGAGACATTTATCGGTGGCTCGGGAGAGGAAGCGGTTGAGTGCCGCTACTCGTCCAGTCAATCTTTGTATGTCTTTTATAGTTTTTGGAGACTCTATATCAAGCAATGCCTTGATTTTCTCCGGATTTGCCTCGATTCTTCACTGGCTGACTAGGAATCTGAGGAACTTTTCAAAGCTCACACCAAGGGCACATTTGCGCGGGTTCAACTTCATTTGGAACTTGCATAAGATCAGGAACATTTCTTCTAAGTCGGCTATATGGTCGGCGGCGTGTACACTTTTGACGAGCATATCATCAATGTACACTTCCATGGTTCGGTCGATCAATCGAGCGAAGATTTTGTTCACTAATCTTTGATAAGTCGTTCCAGTATTTTTCAAACCAAACGGCATTACTCGGTAACAATAAAGTCCTTTGTCGGTGACAAAGGTGGTCTTAGATTTATCAGACTGATATATTACAATTTGGTTGTACCCTAAATAAGTATCCATAAAACTAAGAAGTTCGTGCCTGGCAGTGCTATCCACCAATTGATCGATCCTCGGAAGAGGAAAACTATCCTTTGGGCAGGTTTTATTCAGATCGGTATAGTCAATACAGACACGCCACTTCCCATTAGCTTTTTTCATAAATACGACGTTAGCTACCCATTCCGGGTAGTATACCTCTTCTATGAATTTGGCCTTGAGGAGCTTGCTAACCTCTTCTTCAATGATTGCGTACCTTTCAGGACCGAGCGGACGTCGTTTCTGTCGAATCGACCGGTAGGTTGGATTGATGTTAAGTCGATGTGTGATAACGGATGGGTCGATTCTTGGCATGTCTTCATGGTTCCATGCAAATATGTCAGCGTATCGCCGGAGCAAGGGCATCAGATTATTTTTCAATGGCGATCGCAGAGACGAGCCAATTTGTACCATTTTAGGTTCGTTGGTCTCGACCAAAGGTACCATAATAAGATCTTCTACCGGTTGCCCTCGCTCGTGAGTTTCGGCTCAGAGATCTAGTGACTCGATCATTGATACCTTGGTCGGGACTTTTACGGCTGTTGCGTAGCAGCGTCTTACGTCTTACTGATCTCCTTTAACAACTCTCACTCCCAACTCAGACAGGAATTTCATAGAGAGAGAGTATGTAGATACCATGGCTTGGAGGAGACTTAGAGAGGATCGGCCGAGTATCGCATTATAAACGGATGACTGGTCGACTATCAGAAAGTCGACCATTACTGTCGCCTGATGCGGAGAGTTTTCAACAGTAAGTGGTAGCGAGATGATACCTTCTGGGAGTATCTGTCCTCCAGAGAATCCGATCAATGGGGTACGCACCGGCTGCAAGGTCGATCGTTCAATACTCATTTTGTCAAATGCCTGAGTGAACAGTACGTCAGCAGATGATCCTATGTCGACGAGTATGCAGAACACCCTTCGGTTTGCGATGGTTAGAGTGATAACTAATGCATCATCATGAGGATGATGAATGCCTCGAGCATCTTCATTAGTGAACGAGATGTAATATTTTTCTCTCTTCTTTTCCTTCGAAGGCCGAGCTATGATTAGGATCTCGGACTCGGGTCAACTGATGCTCCTGGCGTGACTATTTCGAGCATTATTTGAGTCACCTCCGCCGCGGAGACCACCGACGATAGTTTGGATCTCCTCCGTAGGTTGGTTATCCCCCGAGCGTTCTTCCGCTGTCCTGGTTCTCTCGACGTGTTCTCTGAGCCGGCCTTCTTGGATAAGCCTTTCGATCTCTTCCTTCAAGTGATAACAATCACTCGTACTGTGTCCATGATCGCGATGGTAGTGGCAATACTTATCCTTATTCCGTCGGTTCGGATTACTCCGAAACTTATTCGGCCAACTGACAAATCCTTCACTCTTGATTTCCATCAGCACCTGTTCTTGAGGTTTATTAAGCGTGATGTATGTAGAAAACCTTCAGTCAGGTCGCTTGCCCGACTTGCATTCATCGCGTGTTCGGTCGTCCTTACGCTTTTTTCCTCCGATCGAGTCAACTTCCTTTTTGGCTGACTCTTTGGATCGGATTTTCGCGTTCTGGGCGGCCTCACGCAAGTTTCTTATTTCCTCGGCGTCCGCGTATTTATCTGACTGAGTCATGAATTCAGCCAAAGTCTCAGGTGGATTCTTATCCAGAGATGTCAGAAACGGCTTGTCCCTAATGCATTGCATGATGGAATTGATTGCCGTCTCCTCTAAATGTTTTCGAACTTGGAGTGATTCAAAGTTGAAACATTTGATGTAGTCTTTCAATAGCTCTCCCTCCTTCTGAACTATGTTGTTCAAATGCGCAGGGGGCTTCAACTTCTTGTTCCCGCCAATGAAATTGGTGAGAAAGGCATCGCTGAGTTCTGCGAACGTACTGACGGACTTTGGTTTCAGCTGCTTAAACCAAAGTAGAGCTACATCGGCTAAGGTGAGGGAGAAAACTTGATACATAACGGCATCCGAGGCATCATGCAGTTTCATGTACGTTCGGAAGCATTCAATGTGTTCCGTTGGGTCGGTTTTGTCTGTGAAAGGTGTAATTTGAGGGAGGTGAAATCTTTTCGACAGCCGGGCTTACATCACTTCATCGAAAAACGGTGACGCTTTTATTTCTGTACTGGTTGAATATGCATCCCGACTATACTTCATATCTGCCATCTCCTTTAGCACTTCTTTTTTAAAGTCCTGAAGATCAGCTTTTCAATGCTCGTTACTTTCTGTCATCCCTTCAACCGGAGTCCGATCTATCTCGTGTCGGAGATCAGTGGAAGGTAGCACGGCAGTTACGGAATGAGCGGACGCTAGCTCGGACGGCCCATGGGGCTGACTGGCTGTGCCAGCGACCGTGGGGCAGTGGGATGAAGGTTGGCAACTTGTCGCGGAACATTCATTACATGTTCTTGTTGAGGATGCTGAGTCTATTAACGGTGCATCTGCTCCAACATTTGTTTCATAACGTTTATATCGGCTCTGAGCTCCTGGACCTCCCGATCCAACCGTTCATTTTCTTGATTCCGCTAGGTATTTCTAGTTGTGGCAGATGCTGCAGGATGAGCCGCGGAACCTTATTGATTATTAGGTTGATTCTGAGCTCCTTGGACCCCGTCTAAACCTGACGGTCCAACGTCATTAACCTCATTTGGTTCGTTAGGATCAGTTTTTCTGGTTCTCACCATTAGCGCTCACTTGACACTTTTGGATAGAGCCTGGAACATGACTTTTTGTATCAATTCCCACAGACGGCGCCAAACTGTTGATGCAAAAATCTGGTTCACCCTCCTTAGACCTTCGAATACCTGCACAAGAAGAGGACAAAGGAGACCCTGGCTAGAGCAGGGGACCCTCCGATGCCAAAGTCAGGCTAGGAATCTGGGTGTTATAGTATTGAGGGATTCTGGGAGAGAGTTTTTGCGTACCTTTCACCCTTCAAGTGTCTCTCATTTATAGGAGAGGGATGATCCCGTCGTACGGGGATTCTCTCCCTGATTTCTAGGAGATTTGATTTAGCCGTAACCTTCTTACGGATGCTTCCCGATCCCGAGATCCTCGGGATCGAGAATCCTTTCCCGTGATTTCTGGAACGGTATTTAAGCTTACACCGTTTCTTCCTCGCTCGGCTCGGCCTTGACCGACTCAAGTAACAGATGAGTCTCGGCTGGCTGCAAGGATAAAGCTTTCTGCCCCCTGTCGGACGGAACAGGATCGGCTTATAGCCGACGTTCTTCCTTAATCCGATACCCGACACTGTATCCGGCCTCGTATGGGTCGATTTTATGGTCGGTCAGGTTGCTTTTAGCTTCAGGGCCTCAATCGGCCCTTTAGACATTGCTGCCTCGTTAACCGAGCCAACTTTATGTGTCTTATTTTGCCTATGGCCCCTGACTCTTAAGGTCTCAGTCAGGATTCATTTCCCAGGAATCCGAGCTAAGTCTCTCCTCTAGGCTTCGTCTCGTACGTTGCCTCGGACTCTCAGGTAGTGCCGATAGAGTTGGTCCATTCCATAACCGAGTCTCCGGACTTGGTGTTTTTTCCCACACATCTTTAATATGATTTCTCTATAATCGGAGGCCTATAAAAAGGGTATATCGCTTTGGTTAGAAAAACTTCTCTTATGAAGCTCTAATCCTGGAGAAATCCTTTCCTCTTAGAAAACCTACTCTATTGTGTCTAGAGATCCTTAGAGTAGAGTGTGTTATTTATGGTGTTTTCTTCCCTCCTATGGTTGAGAATCAGACATTCTTGGTGAGCTATCATTTGTCTCCATCATGCAACAAAGAAGAAGACAAGCACCTGAGAATTTTAAATTGATGTATTATACAGCGCTTCTATTTTTTACTTTGACGGATTTTGACAAGTCTACTTCAACGCTAATATGTGTAAATCAGTTCCAAGCCCAGTAAGCAAGGAACTTGAGTATTTCATATCAGTTATCTTCAGTGGGGCCCACCTTTTTTAATGGATCAGATTTCCTGCCAGGGACAATGGTGGGAAAAGACAAGGGTTTAGATGCAGGGGAGGGGCTAAATGTGATAATTTTTCTTTTCATGTACAATATATCTAAGTAACAAGACGAATCTTTTCATTAGATAAGATGGACCACACCACATATATGTGGCTCAAAAATGGGTTGCTGGGGTCGTTAGATGAGCCACACATGTACGAAATGTTGGATCCTGTACCAGAAGAGGGCGGCTAAAAGCAGTATGACCCATGAGCTGAATTCAACCTAGTGATAATTTTAGATGGGTGGTGAGCCGACATGATGAAAGGCCTGGATCTCATAGGCAAATGTGCTCACTGCCATGCATACTGTGTAGTATGCGGATGGCTGCTCGTGAATGTCACGTGTGGCCATGCAAGTGCCTCATGGATGTGGATTGTGTGGTTACCCCGCACCACCCGGCTACGTTCAACTCGAAAGTGCTCGGTTAGCTCAACTCGACTCAATTCGAAATTTTGGTTCAGTTCAAGCCGAGCCGCTTTTTTTAGTTTGAAAAAAATTTGAACTGAGCTTGGCTTGGCTCAAAGCTAGCCCGAACTTGATTCGGATAGCTCGGTTGAGTTTATATATTAATTATATATAAACTCAAATGAGTAAACCAAATCAAGCTTGGGCTAGCTTATATATATATATATATATATATATATATATATATATATATATATATATATATATATGGAAAAGGTACTATGCCCTCGACCTCGACCTCACGATAAGCTACTGTGAGGTTGAGCTGTGTGGGCCCTACTGTAATGCATGTCGACTATCAACACCGTGCATTTGATGGGTCCCCTCTAAATTATGGGATATGGGCCATACCATCTAAAATCATGTGAAGATACCGTTAAAACATGTAAAAGCACTTGGTGGGGCCCACATAAGTTTTGAATGCTGCTGAAACTTGGTCGGAACCCTCATCTAAGTGGGACACACATAATGGATGGGTTGGATTTTCAAAACACATCTCCGTGTACCCAAAAAATGATTATGAATGTTTTAATGGAGGGTAGCCCCTCTCAACTTTTATATGTGGTGTGGCCCATACAAGTCACAGATTGACTTGATTTTTGAGACCTAGGCCCACCATGGAATGGTGCATCTGACTGATGGGGTAGATGGTCAACACACATCACGGTGGGGCCCACGCAGCTTGACCTCATGGGAAGTTCCCATGAGCTCGACCGCATAGTACCTTTTCCTCTCTCTCTCTCTCTCTCTCTCTCTATCATATATATATATATATATATATATATATATATATATATATATATATATATATATATATATATATATATATATAAGCTTGTTTTATCAAAGAAAATGAAAACCACGCGTTTTCCCTCACCGAACCTAGAAAACCACCTCTATTAACAAAAGCATGGCTCCCCGATTCCTAAATATGGGTTATGTAACCACCGTACACGTGGCATATATATTAAAAAAAATAATAATAAACAAATAAATCTATCCAGTCCTACTCAAATTATGCATGATCCTGCTTTGGATGGAGATCACCGGCTAAAAATTTACGCTGATGAAATGATCCTACGCACCTGATCATTGGCTATGAAATAGACGGTTACAAACAAAAACATCGTCGGTCTAATATAATGGCCAAAAACAAACGGTAAGGATCGGTTCATCAGAGTGGTTTACCTGCACAGAACCCACCCACGTCTTGCACGAGTTGAAAGGCCATTGGACAAGTCACTGCCATTCAAATTATATAGGGTGAACTATCACCGTCTGGATTGGCAATGGGTCTTGATCTGCCTGAATCCAAACCGTTTGTGCAAACCTAACCCTGCAAGTTGTAACCCATTATCCTGTGTCCCGACCTAACCCACTTAAAAACTGATCAAACCCAAGCCTAATCTGACCCAACCTATTTGTAGCTGTAATTGGGGTTGGAGGCTCCACTGACCTCACCCAACCTATCACAACCACACTTGGGTTTAAGAATGGAATATGGGGGTTGCCCAATCAAGACATACATACATACAAAAGTACACATACATCAGATACCCTCTGTTGGGCTGAGTCGGGTCATCGGGGCCTAGACCATTGATAAGATATATGGGCGAGTCAACCCGAGCCCGACCTGCTATTGATGTAAAGCAAGTCCTGGATACTTTCATGTCCAAGATCGACCAAAGAAGTCTCTATAGGATTTGGAAGTGATCAGAACTGACAAAATCCTAAAACAATCATATCTTGTAAACTGAAATAAGTTATTTGAGGTAGATTTTGGGTGGGAAAATTACTTTAGCCACCCAATGGGTTACCCATGCTGAATTTGTGGGATTCCATCATTTCGACATTCAAAAGTCCATTTCAATTTCAATCATAACTCCCTCCGGATCCTTTGAGTTTTAGGAGTCTGCCCAATATAAAAAGGTCTTTAAAAAATTAGGAGAATAACATGATTACGCCAAATTGGACATTTACTATTTTTGGCCAAAAACCATGAAGCCTATAGATATCATGATCATCCATATATAAATAGTAAGTCACATTTTCCAGGGAGTTTGATTATGAAACTTCTTCCTTGGTTTGGTATCACCGTTTAAAGGATTGTAAATTAATTTTTATCATCAATCAATTTAATTTTGAATTATTTAGTCATCCCATACAAAGATAGTGATCGACCTCATTACGTCCATCCCTGCTTTAGCTATCCATCTATTCTGGACCAGAACCTTCCTTAGAAGACAGAAGTGGGTTGGACAGGCGGGCTGCCCTGACCCATTGCCACCCCCAATAACCGTGATTCCAGCCCCAGACCTATTACTGCCTGTGGTTTGCTGGCCCCACACGGTGGTTGAATTACTTCCGGTTGTTTGCGGGCCCCACACGCATCACATGTTCCAGTGAAGCACGTGGGACCTCTGAGGGATGCGTAAGTTTATTAGCCCCTGACATGAAAATGACCACATTCAAAATTTTCTCAGTCAGATAATCTGGTGGGCCACACCTTTAAATAGAATGTGGACCTCTTTGGCCCTTCTCTTATTTTTCCCAAAAATGATGTATACTATTAAAATAAGGTGACCCACCTGATGAGCATTGTGACAAATATAGTCCAGATATTGAAAAATCCCACGATTATCTCTAAGAAAATTGACCATATTATAGCAAAATTTCAAAAAATATCGACAGTTATTCCTCACAATTTAATAGCAAAACCATGGTGGTCTTTTAGCACCAAAATTCATTTTATAACTCCACATTATATTTATAAATTAAATTAATTAGTTTTATAATAAATACTTTTAATATTTTATTTCCAGCAAGATTTTCCTAATCATATCAAGAGAAAAAAATTTGCCAAAGTAAGAAAATCTGCCTAGAACTAGATGTGTCACCATGCTGAGAATTCCATCACACCCGCTTTAATCATTAATAGGGCAGTTAGATGGGCCATAAACATTAAAAGAAAAGGCAATTATTTTCTACTCTTTTTTTTTATTCACCCCTCATTTATTGATGGGCCACACCAACAACCACGTGAAGGCAATGCTCTGTCACGACTCCATACCAAAACAACTATAATAATACAAAGACAGCCGCTGCAGCTACCACTAGTTGACAATAACATACACAAAAAAAAATAAAATGATATGATCACTTTATTTATACACGGAAGATTCTCTCACTGTTTTCTTTTCTTTCTTTTTTTTTTCTTTTTTTTAAACGGTGGGGATCTTAGAAATTTCTATACGCCACCATGGCCCACAGATCAAACACGCCAATTCCCTAATTTTCTGTTTTTTTTTTTTTTTTCATTATTCCCCACGGTTGTTTGAACAAAAAAAGAATTACCAGATGGAAAAAAAAAAAAAAATCACTTTCTCACGTCCGCTTCCAAGGATTTTCTGCTTCTTCTTTTATACATCTGCCGACAAATACGAGCGGAAACAACTGTCGTTAGTACAGCAACCAAGTATACCATTATTTATAGGAAATCTTTGATAGTATGGCAGAGGGTGGTAGTCTATACGCAGGCCACATGCACCACGGACTTGTACGCGTGGCATCAGATTGCTCAGATTAAACCGGCCAAATTACGGATGATTAATCAGTGGTTAATCTGCCTTGATCACCTGACAGACACTGGTGGGCCATTAATGGACAGTTGAAATATGAAAATATCCGGCAGTTTACAGTCAGCGAACAAGTGGCCGTGAATCAGAGGTTTGGATCGTTGGATAAAATATGATTTTGAGAAGATGGCCTTATCTAGAACTCCCTCAAAATCTGAACGGTCTAATTTGAGTTGATGCGGGTGTGCAATTTTCAACGGCCTGCGTATCACCCATATAGCCCTTGTTATTTGATACTCCGAAAATGTTCCCTTATCAAGGTCCACCTCGTGGAGCCCTCCTGGACGCGTCTCCCCATTTCAGCCCAAAGTCCAAGAACCAGCCAAATCCGTGGTCATGGGCGAGCCACGCGGGAGGAAACAGTTGAGAATGAATGCCGCTCATTAAAGATTGTTTGCGGTTGGGCCGAATGAGAGATGTGTTTGACCCATCAATTGTGGGGTATCCATCTTGGATGAGGGGTCCACAAAATTTCAGGCTATTCCTTAACTCACGTGGGCCCCAAGGAATGATTTAAATGCTTTGGCCATGATTTTGCACTATTCCAGATGGTATGGCCCACCTTGAGTGTTGGATATGCCTGATTTTTGGGAGAAGACAGCACCTGGAGGATCCTCATAACTTGCACGGTTTGGATGTCCGACAAAAACTATGGACGGTTAGTAAAGGAGTTACACGGATTCCAAGCATGCAATTTCAGAGGACCTCCGTATGGAGCATGTTACCAGGGGCCAGAGTAGACGTATGGAACCATTTCGATCAGTGAAAAGAAAAAAAAAGGGGTACGTTCGTAATTTGCGCACCTTCTGGTTTTCAAGGGGGTATTTTGCTTATTGGCATGTGGTGAGAAGAGAGTCCTGCCCAAATGCCCCCAGCATTTTACAAGCCACTTCTAGCAATTTCCCTGTCATTAATAATAAAACATATACTTATTTTTAAAAAATCAATAAAATAAAATAAAAAACGCATAATATAAAAGGGAGGAGGAAGACGAAGATTAAAGAAGAATGGTGTGGCATGGAGTGGCTGGAAAGTCAAAAGCATCCATCATAGCTGGATTCTCTCTTCTGTATCCTTTCTCATTATTCCCAAAATGCCCCACACGCTCTTTCCCACCGACAGCGTGCCTTCTAATCATTCTCTCACTAAGCAGACGGTTTTGGCCCAAGTGTTGTATTGTATACTATTTTATTGTACCATCCCCTGCTACCATAGTTTTGTTAGCATTGATTCTAAATCAATCCAAACCATCCAAATAGCTGACCCCATTCTGGATACAACACGCATCCAATTGGTAACTAGTAAATGGATGGTTTAAAAACATTACAGTTAGTGGTCCCAAATTCAATGGAAAAGGGTGTATTATAATAATCCAGAATGGATGATTGGGATGCACTACCTGTATGCCACTAAATTCAATGGAAAAGGGGGTATTATAATAATCCAGAATGGATGATTGGGATGCACTACCTGTATGCCACTAAATTCAATGGAAAAGGGGGTATTATAATAATCCAGAATGGATGATTGGGATGCACTACCTGTATGCCACTTGTATGGTGGTGAGTCTTTTCCTACCCCTCACCATCCTCAACCTCTCATGCACATCAAAGGACCTCCCCTATTTATCAAGATCCAACCACTGAAAAGCCCCTTTCAACCAATCTACCTACACCCTAAAATGAAAGAAATACCCTCAAGCCTAAGCCAGAATAATTACCACTGTGGTCCCTGATTTTTAGGATAATTATTTTTCTCGCTAGTGAGAAAGTTAGTTGATGAGAATGGGTTTTTTAGAGTACGGACGGATGAAAATACCCCTCGGGTCACTCGTTCAGGTAAAAAGAAGGTGAAAAAAAAAAAAGGATTAATATCATCCTAAATAGATTGCCCGTACATGCAGGGGTCTACTTTGGGGAACTAAGTTTAGGGTCGGTGGGTGAAATAGGTAAAAAGTGGTGTCTATACCAAAAAAAAAATACCCGCCTAAGCCCAAGCAGTTCCAAATTAAAAACCTACTTCATAAGGACTATGACCATCGGTAGACACGTGAGCATAGGTTCAGTAGAAATGGCGATACTATGCACAAGCTGCAATACAAATCCTCCAATCACCCGTGGCATACTCCCAAAATCAAATGATATTGGAAGTTCCCATCCAGGTACGGGTTGGACAATTGACTGTGTTATGTGAACTGTCCATCTGATGGCTATCAACCTTCCACCTATATTGACCCATTATTTATGGTTTGGTCGTACGTGTATGTAAGCCTATGGCAGCGCATCGATGGTTATGCTCTGCCAGGGCATAAATCCTTCGAATATCGAAACGGAATAGCTATAACCCACTAGCATTCCCAGTTGCACTGGTATCAATGCCCTAGATTTTTAAATATAGACTTTATGGTCCAGCTATCCAAAATCCAAACTGATGATATGATATGCCCCACCAGGGATGCCCAAGTCACTAAATACCCAACCCTCCAATTGGTGGTCACAAGAAAAACAAAATTATAAATAAGAATGAGCCAGATCAATTTTAGTTAACCACATTTACATATAAGAGATCATGGTATTCCAGAATACAAGACTATTACGGTTGTTACAGAAAAAAAAAAAAAAAGGCCTGTAATGTTCTGATCGAGGATATGATGGCCATTACTGAAAAAATGACTCCTAACGGGTCATTAGAGAGCTGTTAAAGGGTTTTTTTTTTTTTTTTTTCTCTTAGTTTGGCCGCCCATATCATACTGTTATTAAATACGTTGATGGTTGTTGGTCATTAATATTAACTTTAAACCTTAGTGCCTGTTTGGTAGCCTCATCTCATTTTAATTAATCATAAATGTGTTAAATCGTGGGGATTGAATAAAAAAGGCATGATAAATAAGCATCTTTATAATCTTTAACACATAATTAATATTAACTAAAATGAGATGAACATATTTTTAGGCTTCAACCCAAATGAGATGAACTCATTTTTAGGCGTCACCCAAAGATGCCCTTTGCCAACTACATAGCTGCAATCAATTAAAATGAGACAAATTCGAAACAGGGAAAGAGGATTGCGTGGTGTGCTACACACCACTGACCTTTTTGGTGTGTTGATGTCACCAAGATTTGTGGGGGCCATCATGATGTATTTGTTATATCCAAACCGTCCGTCCAATTGGAGAGATCGCTTTAGGGCATGAGCGCATTCCTGCGGTAGATCCAAAGTTCAAGTGGACTACACCACAGAAAGCAGCGGGGATTGAATGTCTACCATTGAATACTTCTTGGGGCCACATAAGATTTGGATCAAGCTGATGTTTGTTGTTTTCCCCTCAATCATGGTCGGATGGCAAATAAACAACATGGTGCGCCTAGGAATGTTTCAACAGTGGGCATCGTTGTCCCCACTGCTTTGTGTGGTGTGGTCCACTTGAACTTTGTATCAGCCTCATTTTTTGGCTCATGCCCTAAAATGATTTCTCCAAATGGATGGACGGTGTGGATATAACACATACATCATATTGGACCCACAGAACTTGGTGAGGTCGGTTGATTGGCACACCACTCAATCCGCTTCCCAAAACAGGCCCGTGTCCCTTCTACCGAATGATGTGACAGCGCCCAGCATTAAAGGGCACGATGGTCACTTCCTCGGCAAATTACCAAAACCGATCCAAAAAACTCCCTGACTCCTACACGCATCTTCTACACGCTGCAAGACAGCCGACGCCTAACTGGCAGACAGCCAAGCTGGCCATCAGATGGGTACCACCGTGTGGATGAGCTGGCCCAAAAACCAGGTGGGTCCACTTTGGGCACAGTCCACCCCAAATGGACGGCTCAAAAAACTGGCCGACGTTTTCGAACCTCCGCGGGTTTCTAACTACGTAGCTAGCCTAAGTTTTAGACTGGGCAATAAAATAGCCAGACCCCACTAGATGTACGGTGCCGATCTGCACCCGTGTGCCAACTAGCATACGTGGCGATCCACACGAACACTGCGAGGGAAGCTTTCAAGTCATTTTCGAGTGTAGCGAAATCTCCCACTAAAGAACACTTTTTCCAGCTGTCGCATCCAGTCACGAGCAACCACCGCGTGAACAGAGAAAAGAGAAAAAAGGAAACCCCACCGACGAAACCCTCCCCACGCAAGCTCGCCGGAATCTGACGCCTACCTTCCCTCCTTCCTAACGACTACCTGACGCATAGACCGAAAATGGCCGGACTCCCGCAGTCCATGCGGGCTCATTGCGCATGTGCGCCTAACCAAAGTAATGATCCGGACCGTTCATCAAGTACACCGCACCCTTGATGCGCCACACTGAGAGAATCCCAACGATCAGAGATCCTCACCGTCTACCAGGGACGTGTTCAAATGCTGACCGTTTTCCCAACCGTCTTGCTATGACCAGTATCTGTGGGATTCCCCCCACCGTCAGTGGCCCATCAACAGCAGGATATAAAATATGAACGGCCTGGATTGATAGGGTTCGTCTCCACCATGCTCGATGCATACATACCCAACTGGTGGGCCCATCCGGTACGGACTATATCACGGACATCAGTACCGCCGATTATCCTCCTAATCGTCTCCACAAAGGTCGCCGATCGGGCAACCCCATCCGAACTGGGTCCCACCTAGACTCGCATTATCATGCCACGTGTATGGCGGAACGAGTTCACGCCCGATACTCAAAAACTACATTCCGAAACAGAGAGAAAACAGAATGTAACGGAAAAGAAGAGCTCTTACCTCGTCTGGGCTTCGCAACCACCTTCCTCTCTGCAGGCGACACTGGCACCGTCGACGTCTCTGCAGCCTCTGGCGGAAACAAGACCTTATCGATCCCCTGCACTGAAATCCGACCGTCCGTATAGATATCTGGATCGAACAGATAAGCGGCCTCCTCCCCATGCCCAAACTTCACTGATCCGTCCGCCTCCTGGGCCACCACCTTGTGTGGGACCCGCAGCGTGTCGTAGCTGATCTTCCCGAACCTTCTGACCGCATTGTACATGCTCTCCTCCGTCTGATACTCCGGGACCAGATGGTAGTACATGATCTGCTCAGGCGCGCCTGGCTCCGATAACTGGTCCGTCGTGAGGCGGGACATCGCTTCATCGTTCGGCGCAAGGACGGTCAGGACGTACCCTTCCGACACCAATCGGCCCATCTCAGTGGCTAATGAGGTGAGATTGACTAAGATGTCAGCCATCTCGTTGTATCCACCGTAATGCAGGAGGGTTTGGATGAAATCCTTCACCTGGCTTTCTCCATCGAACCATCGGTGGGCCCCACCCGGGCCAGGGGCAGGGGCGGGGGCGAGATCAGGCCCCGGCGCCATCGCGTAGAAGACCGGGAGTACAGGTGGGGCACCCGCCGGCACCGGAGCCGGCTTCTTCAATCTGTTCGTCCTGGGATCGACCTCCGGCGCGCCCTCGGGAAGGACGGCTGAAATCGAAGTTAGGCTACGCCGCCGATTGAAATCTTCCTGCACAGAACGGGGGATCAGCAGCCGTTCGATCCCATGGATGACTCCATCAGGTCGGACGATGGCGTTTGGATGGATGACATTGGCGAGATCGATCTTCTGGTTGGGTAACAGACGGATGGGGTCGCTCGAGAGGGTCCGATGATCGGCGTCAGATGTCGGCCATTCATCGGCGGGGATGCGGGTGGGGATGACGTGGTACATGAGGAGCGTTTGGAGGGAGCGGAGATTGCGTGGCTCGAGCAGGAAACGCTTGAACTCGGGATCAAGATCGCGATCGAGAGCTTCATTGCGAGGGGCGAAGATCGTGATGTTGTGGGCCCCAACGGCCGATTCTAGGGTTTGGAGGAGGAGAGCCTTCTCAACGAGCTCCGAGAGGATGGTGTAGTGGGAATCGAGGAGGGCCACGAGGACGGAATTCGAGTTGATCGCGCCACTGGAATTGGATGGCTGAGATGTTGATGGCAATGCCGATGAGAGAGATGCGAAGGAGATAAGACAGACGGTGAGGATGAGACGACAGACGCCATGGATCTGGAAATCCATGGCGACGGAGGGATTCTGAGAGAGAGAGGGAGTTGCAGATGAAAAACCAGAGCTTTTTTTCTCAGTACTCGTACGACTTCTCTCAGTCTCTCTGTCTCCCTCTCCCCCTTTTATCTTCTTATGCAAGGGAGTTTTCAGTTCGTCGCGATGGACTGTCTTGTCCAATTTATGCTTTTTGTTACCTAGCCTAGACGTGGCCTTTAAGATTGGTAAATCTGGACTGTACATTTGTTGGCGTTACTGTGAATGGTACATAATGAAAATATTATATCTATTGGCTGCTCCTGATCGTCGGATTAAATGTATTTTCTCCTTTGAATGTGGACGGTTGATACTGTTTCAAGTTTCCCCATCCTTTTGAAGGACGCAAATAGCGGTTTTGATTTTCAAATCGTGTTCTTTTTTTCTTCTATTGTGGCCCATTTAAGCTATGGCCCAGAAAATGGATTGATCAGATTCACCAACATGGTGACAAATGTACAATGGTGTGGCGATGAACTGAAAATAGTTCATCGCGCCGTGCACGAGAGTCAACTATTTCTTTCACCTTTTTCTTCATTAGCAATGATCACATACAGCTGTTCTTCCTCGGGCAATATACCTAACATGCAGTACATCCCATCCGTGAAAAAGGTGGGCCGCACGACGATGATCATCTGATATGAAAATTGGATGGATCTACCCATCTGTTTGTACACAACATCAAAATACAGCCAATAGTATAATCATGTGTATTAATTGGCCCACCCAATGAGCGGACAGAACTGATTTTCAGTTTAGATGGTAATCATTTTTCGGCCTCTCTTATTCACGGATTGGATATTTGTTGGGAAAAAGATGGCTGTATCTAAGGTTCTGTTACAGCGGCTGTATCTGCACATTTCACGTTTTTCTTTGATCGCGACTGGAATCATCTGAAACGTGGTCCGCATTTGCAGTGATTGGTGGGACCCACATTTCTCTAATCCAGACCATCAGTTTGTTGAGTAACCGATAAGTGAAGTATACCAAGAAATATAGACAAGATTTGAATATCTCTCCAATGAATATTAGGGCCATTTTTAGTTGAATGTGGACCGTTATCATATCTCTTTTTAACCGTCTGATTGCAGGCCAGACATACAACAGCTAGGATTTTCATGATTAGTATTTTCAATAAAAAATCCATCTGTAAGTGGAAAAACAGATTAATGGTCTGGATTAAAGAATCCTGACTGGAAATTTACAGAAATGGAAACGCGTGTTTACAGTTGGAAGCTGGGGGTCATTCCCCTTCTTCACCAGGGACGGATTTGAAAGGAAATATTAACTTCAGTTTAGAGTGGAGCGTGGGTTCCGGTGAGATCTCGCGAGGAACACATGGCTGATGCCAGAAGCAACACGGAACACCTTCCTTTCCGGTGCGGTCTTTTAGGACAGGCTGGGAGTGTGGACCACCGACACTGGTGTCGGGCTGGGATTCACTGGCTTCTGTAAATGATGGACGCGGAGTCCGTACGAACCCCGCCAGTTCCGAGTTCGGCATAGGCTAGGGTCCTGAGGGACCCACCATAATGTATGAGTTTAATCCACACCGTCCATCCATTTTTTAATATTATTTTATGAAATATCATAAAAAATGAGATAGATCCAAAGCTCAAGTGGATCACACTACAGGAAGAATCAGATATAATGATCTCTACCGTTGAAACCTTACTAGGTACGGCCGTGATTTTTATTCGTCATCCAACTTGTTTATAATGTAACATGGACATGGATGAGCAAAAAACACAAATATCAACTTGACCCAAAGCTTTGTGGGCAATAAAAAAAAATTTCAACGGTAGGAATTCAATGCCCTGTATGGTCCACTTGAGAATTGAACATGCCTCACTGATCGGATGGTACCCTAAAATCACATGGAAAAATGGATGGATGGTGTTGATAAAACCCATACATCACGGTGGTCCCTAAGGGCCCGTTTGGCCGGTCGGATTGGAAGGGATTGGATGGTATTGCAAGGGATTGGAAGTCAAATCCCGGGATTGGCCTGGCGTGCCAAACAGAGTCGGTGATCTGATCCCAATCCCATGTATCTCAAGACAATCCGCTGACAACACCACCATTACATTTAAATCCCATCAAATCCACCCTAATCCTTCAAATTTGCCTGGGACGTGTTTGGTGTGAGGGATTAGAAGGGATGAGAGGGTTTAATACAGGGATTGGCCGGGCGCGCCAAACAGACTGGATATAGCAATCCAGGGACCCATGGATCTCCAGACAATCCACTGACAACGCCATTATTACCTAGAAATCCATGCCATCCACCCTAATACTATTCAATCCCTTCCAATCCACCCGGCCAAACGGGCCCTAAGAGCGTACTTGGGCGGTGGGATTAGAAGGGATTAGGTTGGATGGGATTCAAAAAACATAACAATTACCCGGATTTGTCCCCTGTTGCCATGGCATAAGATTAATGCAATCCTAGGTTGATAATATGGTGGTACATTCAATGGATATCCCTATCATCATTTGAAATTACTGAAAATAACACACGTGTGTTATATCAAAACTGTTTATTTGTTTTATAACATCATTTTATAGCATATGCCTAAAAATGAGGTAGATCCAAAACTTATGTAGCCCCAAAAAAGTTTTCAACGGTAAGTATTCAATCCCCATTGCTGTTCATAGTAGGGTCCACTTGAGCTTTAGATTAACCTAATTTTTTAGCCTATGCTATAAAATAATCTCAAAAAATGAGTAAACGGTATTGATATAGCCCACACATCATGGTGGGACCTATACAACTTGCTAACATTGAGTGAAACTGACACGGGAGTGAAACTGACACGGGACCAAATGCAAATCCATTTGATCTAATTCCAAGCTTTTACATTCTTCCCAAACATGGAGTGGAATTGGCACAGTACGAGATGAATCCCATCCCACCTAATTCCATCTTCTAATCCCACTGCCCAAACGCGCCCTCAATGTCCTGGCCTGTTCCAAGCTTGGTACAAACGGGAGTAGTACCGATCATCGTCAGCAAATGATACGACGAGGACCACAGTACGGTAGAGCAATCGCTCTACTAATTTAATTATCAATTGGAACCTTCCATCTAGTGGGCCATACTGTGATGTAAAACATTTACACGTATGTGATCAACGGTCTTCAAAGCAAGTAGACAATAAACGGTTCGATGGACAACATTTACTGTATCAAGATGAAGGAAAATGAGGGCTTGGATTTTCTCAGAGATGTGATTTTAAAACAAACGGTGGTGATGATTTTGAATTTTAGATGGACGGTCCTGTAGAGATTATTATCTTACCATAGTTTAGTTCTTCCAGTTTCTACCCATTAATATGCGCGGGGACGCGGAGTTAGGTGGGGCCCACCGTCGTTTGTGAGAAATCAACCCCATCCATCCATTTTTTTCCAGCTCTTGGTAGGATATGATCCATAAATGTTGCGGATTCAAAAGTCAAGTGGGGCACACGACAGGAAATATTGGAGATTGAATGACAACCGTTGAAACATCCATTGCGTGACAGAAGTTTGTACTCGGGCTAATTTTTTTCGTGTTTTCAGTTTCATCCAAGTGGGAGTTAACTTATAAATGGCTTGGATGGCGTATAAACATCATGGTGGACCTGGAAAGGTTTCAACGGTGAGCATTTCATTGCCCACTTTTTCCTGACGTGTGCCCCACTTGAGCTTTGGATTTGTTTTTTTTGGCCATGATATAAAGAAGCCGGAAAAAATTGAATGGATGGAACGGATTTATCACAAACATAACGTGGATACTACCTGACTTCCGTAGCCAGTAGCAGACAATCCACCACCAAAGTTGAGATTTGACTACTCATAAGGTTTTTAATAATAGCAATGGCATCAGGTATGATATATTTAATGCTTTAGCTCCTTTTCTCTTTCTTGGTCTCTAAGGTATTTTTATTTACTTTTTTTCACAACAAAAATGCCCTTTTACAGAATACTTCCTCGTCTTCTATGGCAGTAATTTGCCCCGGATGATAAAAGAGCTTTTCGAATAGAAAATTGTGAGTCCCGCTGAATTATAAATGGGCTAACTCATTGGCCAATTTAATCCCTTGATTTTAATCAGACAAGTATGAACCATGTAAGGATATTTTTCATTTTTTAAAGAGAAACTCATGGTAGACCACAATATCGTTCATGTTCTTTGTTAATTTTGAATTGTTATCTCCGGTATGATTCATCTACGATGAGTTGTGCTTTCAAACTTTGACTAATGACATAAAATTAAAACCTCTTTCGGGTTGAAGAGTTAGATTTGGTTTATGACAATCCAGCAATAAGAGCTGAGCATCGGACCGAATCGGATCGGATTGAGTCCAACTCGATCCGATCCGAAATCTCAATTGCCTGACCCGAACTCGATCCGATCCGAGACCGAGTTCGGGTCACCTGACTCGAATCGATCCGAAATGTACATGGTCTGATCTGATCCGAGTCCAACTCGATCAGGAATACTAAGTCGAATCGGATTGGGCACTGTTCGAATCAATCCAGATTTCAAGAGAAAAATTACAAAAGAAGTGATAAGGCGATCGACGCATGAAAAAAATGTGTCCTCTTAGCTCCAAATCAAAAGTCTGAAGAAGAAAGACTCAATAGTAGGGAGAAAGACGAAACCAAATGTATGAAGACGAAAGCTCTTTTTCTTCCATCTTCCTTTTTTTTTTTTTTTTTTCCTTTAGTCAAGAGTTAAGACCAACGGTTCGTGAGTGGGACGGCAAAAAGACCAATGGTTCGTGAGAGAGAGAGTGAGTGAAACCGATAGTTTTAAAAAGCCTGGAGTGTGAGCGGGACGGGAAACTGTTCAAATTGAGCGAAATTGTCAAAAATGCCCTCTTATCCGAAGACTTCCGAGTTCAGACGGACGGGATAAGAGTCTTCTCAATTCTCGGGAACTCCAGCTATTTAAGAGTTTTTACAGTTATTGGGAACTCAAGCTATTTTAGAGTCTTTTCAGTTCTTGGGAACTTCAGCTATTCGCGCGAGAAGATACTCAAGAACCATTCGCGGCACACATGCTAATTTAACATACATGTAGTGTATCCGGACCATCTGATGAGTTCTACAGTAGACATGCATTGGTCTGAAAAAGCATTCTAATCAAAATTTATGGTGGTCCGCCGTGTATTAGAAAAGTAGATAACCAACGGTTTATATTCAATGCATAATTGTGGCCCACTTATTGAGTGTGCCTTCTTTATTTTGAGATGTAGTTATTTCATGCTAGCAACAACCTGATGAGTGGCCCGGATATCAAAAATTTGTAACACTTGGCATGTTTGTCACCGATAACTAATTTAATCTCTCCTTGCCCAAATATCATCAGCATTTCTCTTTTAAATTACTGGAAAATCCAATTTGAGAAGTGGATCAGTAATTTATATCTAGCAAGATTCAAAGGCGAGGATTGGATGAGGTAGGTATAACAGCTTGATGGGTGAGGCCGTGGGCGAGGGTCCTGATAAAAGCTCTTTTTTTTTTCTTTAGTCAAATGCAGAATCATGAGGTCCTGACAAGTGGGGCCATGGTTTTTGTAGATCTAAGCTTCCTTGTATGAAAAAAAAAATCATATTCTAATCGAGTTGGATTCTAGATCGGTCCTAATCAGATTGGATCTCGTCCAATCCGAATTCGATCCGAAAATCTTTCGGATCTTAATGGATCTACCCGATCCGCACCGATCCAGGCCATCGGTTCGGATCAAATCAGATCGGGTCAGAAATGCCCAGCTCTACCAGCAGTAAAGCTTTGTGATAAGAAGGTCAATGGCGGGGTCCCATGTAAGATCTCAAATGAATTCTCATGGCTGGGTCTTGTCGCGGGAAGTCATTTGGCCATTTCCTTCTTTTCTTCTTCTTCTTCTTCTTCTTTTTTTTTTCAAAAAAGTTCCGCAATAGGGGACCACACTGAGAGCTTAATCTCCATCAATCTCCAACAAAGCTTCCGGAAAGCTTCGCCAATCTTCGACGAAGCTTTGTCAAAGTTCCGATGAAGCTCAATGCACTCTCTAGACCAAGAATGGATTTTTTATTTTATTATTATTATTTTTAAATTCTTCAACCACACTCTAAAATGTAAAAGTTATGGTGGACAAATGTGGGTTTTTTTTTGTATTTTATGTTTGTTTTTTATGGTGACTATCAATGGTCGAAATTTGTGAAAGGGTGAGGGTGTGGTGGTTCCTTTTGTAATTATTATTATTATTTAGTTGGATATGAATGGTGAGAGTTTGTGAAAGGGATAAAGGTGTGGAATAATGATGTAATAGGTGAATTTTTGTAATAGAAGAATATTGTAATGAATGAATTTCATAATAGAAGAATGTTATAGTGGATGAATGTTGAGATGAAACAATACTGTGATGGATGAATGTTGTATTGTGGATCGTCAGTACTCACTGTGCATCGTCGATATTTCCATTGTGGATTGCCGGTAATCACTATGGGGTCACCGATCCCACGAAGACGATCATAACTTCCTCATTATATGTCTAATTACAGTGATCTTATGCTTATTAGAAAGATATTTCGATGAACTTTTAAATGGCTTTATGATCATCTCATTTGGACATATTTTAATAGCCTAAAACTGGGTCCAAAATTCATTATAATTGTTAGCTGTTGATCTTACGAAAACAATCATAACTCCCTCATTATATGTTCAATTTAAGTAATTTTGTGCTCGTTGGAAAGATAATTTGATGAATTTTCAAATGGATTTGGAATCATTTCATTTTTGACACCATTTAATAGCCAAAAAGTACATCGCAGACAATAAATTTACTTGAATACCAAAAGTGAATCAACGATAATAATTTTGCATAAACTTCAAGCCCACTTTTGGGTTATCAAATGGTGTTCAAATGAGATAATTTTAAAATCATTTGAAATTTCATCAATTATCTTTCCAACGAGCACATGATCACCTTAATTGGACATGTAGTAAGAAAATTATGATTGTTTTCATGGGATTGACGACCCACAACATGATGAAATTTGGACCCACTTTTAAGCTATCAAATGGTGTTAAAATAAGATGATTTAAAATCAACACTGAATATCAGCAATCCACCATACAACATTCATCCACTACAATATTCATCCATTATCAGCAATCTCACTGTTTCCTATGATGTGGGCCACTTGAGTCCCGTATGTGGCCGATTTTTAGAGGGCGCCCCCTTCAGGAAGGGGCCTATGAAATGCACGGTGTAGATGTTCTACACCCATCATGGTGGGGCCCACGGCTAGGACTGTGGGTCCCTGCTATCCGTCCGCCAAAACGCAGCAGCGCTGCCTACTTTTATATATATATATATATTGAAAACACGATTTTCCTCGATTGTTCGTATGTAGGGCCCACATCGGAAGCATCCACCCCGTCCATTGCTTCCCATAGCTCAAGACAAGCCAAACAAGCCTAATATTTGAGGTGTTTTGGGGCATAAAAACATTAGGTAGTTTTTCAATGGTAAAAAATTCCATTTTCCTGTGCTGTGGCCCGCCAGAAGGTCGGATCGGCTTCATTTTTCGGCTCAATGCCTAAAATGAGTTGGGGAAAAGGATGGACGACTTAGATTGTATCCATATGTCAATGTGGGGCCTACACAAGTGGCCCATCCAAAAGCTTATGAATCAAGCTAATATTTGTGTTTTCCCGGTTCACGTCCAACATCCCTGGACGCCGGACGGTTTGGGCATGATACATACATTTGAGGTGGGCCCCACTTATAGACGTGGGCCACCAAAAAAAGGGTTGGATGGCATGAGTAATACATACATCAAAGTGGGGTCCATCCAAGTGGGTCACACAACTACATCATCACAAAAAAAGGAAAAGAGAGAGAGAGAGAGAAAGAGAGAGAGAGAGACGGGACACATGTGATGGAGGGCTCCGCCACTATGAACCCCTCCTTGCATTCAATCATACATCATGTGGGTTCCAATACATGTAGGCCTACCAAATCAAAGATCAACGGTGGAGGTTCCTTCTCCACTCAAATTGGACGGTCTAGATGACCTCTTTTTATGCAAGAAAAATAAACATCATAATGGGCTCCATGGAGGATGACCTCATCATGGAATGATCATGAGGATTAAGGTAGGTCATCGGCTACACCTAGGGTCTAAAGTGAGATCCATACCATCAATCGGTACGTCTCACTTGACCCATTATCAAAATATGAAAAATCTAGCCTAATAAGCACCCACCGTTCGATCTTCTTGGTCCGTTAGAAAGCCGATCTCCTTGTGTCTCACTTTGATGGTGGAAGATGAGAAATGAATGGTTAGGATGAAGGTTTTTGGGATGGGACGGTGGGCCACCAAAATCACTTTTCTCTCTTGGAATGCATGAACGTGCACTTCTCTTGCTAGCTTGAAATTTATGTTGAGAAATGAGAGAGAGAGATGGTTGTAAGGGAGGTGATGGGTGATGGAGTGATGGATGTGAGGTGAGGTGGTACTTGACATGTATGGGTGTGTAAGAGAGAGGGTGAGAGAGAGTTGATTTGGTGGTTGCTTGACTTGTGGAGAAAGAAAGCATGGGTGTATGTACTTGACATGAGGTGATTAATTGATGAGACAGTTATAAAGATTTTGTTAGGATTGCAAACACGCGGCATTTTTTTCGAACTGAACGTCGGCCCATATCTCCCTACCAGGGTATCGATCGGTATACAAGACGCGGCGTTGGAATCGCGGTGAAGGTGCGGTCACAATGGCACAAGTTTCGGATTAAGCCGACTCAAATCTACAGGATACGACTTATGGTCGTGCGCAAACGTCTATCATAGGTCGTAGGTTGCCGGAATTCGACGGTAAGGATCACGGGAGTCGACGAAACAATACGGATTAGGATATGGGTCTTACAATGGTGTCGGGGTCCCCTCTCATTAAAAAAGAAGAAGAAGAAAACAAATGAAACAACCAAATGACCTTCATATAACAAGAACCCTATCATAAGAACCCATCCTACATTTTATTTGAGGCCATTGCTTTGTCGTGAAGTAAATTCAACATGTCTACATGAAAAGTGTTTTAATTTAATTGAGAATAAAAATCTTTATAGATGGATTACACCGGAGGAAGTGATTCAAAATTAATGAAGAATATTAATGCTATCATGGGTCACCAAGAGCTACATTTCGAAAACTAAAAAATGTTATCGTAGTTCACGGCAGCTCAGTTAAAATGAACGGCTCATATTGGCTAAAAGGTGGGCTCATTCATGATTCGTGGGACCCACACTTCCTCTTTTATAAAAGCCCTTTCATCTTACGAGTCAAGGTACCTCCGTACGTTGAAATAGCCTGCAGATGTCATTTTTTATCTTAAACAAAGCAAAAAAAAAAAAAAAAACCCCGAGGCCATTGCCCTAAGAAACACCACTTTGAGGGCTGGAGGCCAAAGCATCTGGTTTCACCGTTTCAGCGTGGAATTGCAGCTACTGTAGCTTTTGCTCGTCAGAAAAAACGTACGCATTTTGCTGATGCAAATGATTCCCACCATGTGTGGCCCATCTTCCACTAATCCAAACCGTTGATCTGATGGACCTTATAGTGGATATGAAATGTCCTCAGTAATCCAAATCATTTCGTGCAATAGGTTACCCATCAATTCCCAGGAAACCAAAGGAAGGGTTCTGATCGTCAGATGTGACTCAATAACATATACGACCTTGCAGACTTTGAGGTCCATCGAATCAACGGTTTGGATTGCTGAATAATGTTCCCAACATGCAGCGAATCATCTGCGTCGTATTTACTCTTATCCTATAATTCACCTGATGTGTTTTTAGAAGCAGTCCTAGTTCGTCTGAGAAAATGACTTTGATGCCCCTGCACTTTGATATTTGTAATTTTTAAGGACTTTGAAGGTAGGGGTGGCACTGTAATTTTATTCGATACTTTGACTTCACGTCGCAACGTGTATTGTCGGGCATCACACGCATGCGGAGTGCTCCTGTGTTAGTTTTCCACCACTTAAAAAATGGTAGTAACTCATCTTCCTCACTGTGATTTACGGCTATCCAGATCATCTAAGTTATTGTTCTTAGTGATTATGGAGCATGTATCTAGAATCATACTCATCAATTAATCTTAACCGTAGATTAATTAGATAATTAAAGGTAAAAAAGTGAATGGTCCAAATTCAAAGGCAAAGTGAAATTGTTAATATTATCTTTTCCGTGTCATTTTTTTGTTTATACTCCATCCACGGTTACACCAGCGAAATTGATGGTCTAGATCGATCTGCAACAATACCGTGTGTGTAGTTGGACAGTCTCCATCATTTTTTAAGTAGTGTAAAATTAATGTACATCTAGCTTGACTTGCATGAATGGACGTACCATCAGAGCCAATTAAAAAAATTATACATGCAAATTAAAATAAGCCAATGAAAAAATACCACGTAAGCATATCAAGATTGGGATATGGTAAACAGTAGACGCAGATTACCTAGAAAATGCTTTGGCGGGGGGTTAGGTGGACCTTCATGATGTTTGTGAAAAATTCATTTAGTCATGTTGGAACATAGTCTCAAAAATGAAACATATCCAAACTAAGTAGGCTTAAATAATGAGGATTGAATGTGGACCATTGAAACATTCATGAGGCCATAAAATTTTTGGGACAAATAGATATTTTTGTGTTTTCAATTCATCCCAGTAGAAATGATTTTACGATATAACATACAAAAATCTTGGTGGACACTAAGGTGGTTCAAACAATAGGCAGTTCTCTACCCACATTACTATTATTTTATTTTATTTTGCCATGGAGCTTACTGTTGGACGTAGGCCGGTGGGGCCCACTGGTGAGCAATCACTAGTGGGTGGGTCCCACATGTTTAGGCATCTTCCGGCCTTTCTCCTTTTCGGTTATATTTCAAATTCAAAATTGAATTTGATTTATGATAGGAGATAGAGATAAGACCGGATGATATGGTCTCATCCAATCTCCCCTCCTTTCCTATAAAAGGCACGCGCTCTCTCTCGCATAAAGATAACATATACAAAATACTGAGAGTATACGGAGAGAGAAACATTGTGCACGAGAGTCTGTCCATCTTAGCTTGTCCTTGGGACGATCTGATCCATAGATCGTAATCCGGGACCACTATATACCGTAGGATCAGAGGTGTGAATAGTTCCATCTGCTCCAGTAGTAGATAGGCGGGCCGTTGGAGCACCGTTATTCTACTTTGTAAAGGTTCCAAACATCGTGTAGACCGTCAGATCTTGAGGGCTCACCTTCCGCGCTTCCCAACAGTGGTATCAGAGCATATTTAACGGCGGATCTCCGATTATTATCATCTAAAAAGGTAAGTGGCCCATCTTTTCCTTTAGGAATGGAATAATGGCCCAACCCCTAAAATCATATGAGGGAAATGGACGGTTCAGATTTTTTTTTGGACAAGATTCATGTCTATGATTTTAGTATCAAATCAATCAGTGTGTACAATGTGCACAATGGATTGTTTTCTTAGCTAATCCATTACAGTAATAAGAGCCTTTTATTAATATCAATTCTACGTATGTGAGTTAAATCATACTTAGAATTATGAGTACAATGTGCTACAGATCACTTGTCATATAAATAAATTCTAAGGATGTGTGCTATGGATATAAGTCACAGACTTAGAATTCTTAGGCATTAACTAACGGTGGGACCCACTAGTCAGAATCCATAAAGTTGCTGTATTGTACACGTGATTGGCTAATGTACAACACCCTAGCTATTCAGCCCCATAAATTTCGGTGGAGAATTTCAGTAGAAGTTCGCTTGAAGACGAAATAGGCGTGCGCTGTTACAGGATGCAGCAGATTCTGGTTGGATTTTAAAAATCTAAGTGGAGTCCACCGTGATAAATTGTCGATAAATCCACACCCTCCATTAGTTTTGTAAAATAATTTTAGCCCACGGGCCCGAATTTTAAATGGGTCTATGGACTGGACAGCCCACATATGGAGCATAGAGATGGGATAAAAACCAATTAACTTTGCACCCATTCCTGTTTGTCCGTGAAAGGATTTTTTTTAATTTGGGTTGGATAGGTGGGGTCCACTTATGATGCTTTCTTGGGAATCTGCTCCGTTCATTATTTTCTATGTATCGTGTAATGATATGGGGTTAAAAATGAGGCAGATCCACAAATCAGGTGGACCACTACAAATAAAAGATCCCATACATGTTACTTATTTAACTTGTTGAACTACAATAATTACGGAGTGCATAACGTGTTGAACTACAATATTCTGATCATATAATGTTGTACACGTGTTGGCTACCTGCATATCTCTTGTACACGTGTTGTACATGTTGTACACGTGTTATTTAGCCACTGTACATTAGCTGCTGTACACGTGTTATTTAGCCACTGTACATTAGCTGCTGTACACGTGTTGGCTACCATTCATGTTGATTATCAAGTTCACACGTACATGCTACCATACATGTTGTACCTGTATACGTTAATTAGATTCTGTACATGCTACAATACATGTGTAAGCTTCTGTACGTGCATTAGCTGTTGTACATGTTACCATACATGCTTTCATACATGATCCTGTATATGCTACCATACATGCTGTACCTGTATACGTTAATTAGATTCTGTACATGCTACCATACATGTGTAAGCTTCTGTACATGCATTAGCTGTTGTACATGTATTAGCCATACATACATGTGTTATACATACTTGTGTTAGCCATACATACATGTGTTATACATACTTGTGTTAGCTATACATACATGTATTAGCCATACATACATGTGTTATACATACTTGTGTTAGCCATACATACATGTGTTATACATACTTGTGTTAGCTATACATACATGTATTAGCCATACATACATGTGTTATACATGCAGTACATGTGTACATGTGTTTGTACCATACACGTGTTGGTACCATACACTGTTGATCTATTGCTCATTAGTGAACGAAATGATCATCAACCATGATGATCAATGTTGATGAAAGGATCCATCATCAACATTGATCATTAACGGTGAAGATCAAATCCATCACTAAGGATCATGATCACAGGTGAAGAAAGAACTCTTTTGATATCTTAGCACTTCATTTTTCCTTCTGATGATGATGTTTATATATGAGAAAATATTTGGCTTGATGTGTTTAGATCTAAGCCCCATATTTATTTATTTTGTTTTCATTGGATATAGAAAAATTTAGTACTTAGGTACTCCCTATATTTAAATAAAGGTTGTGCATAACCTGAGTGGGAGTTTATTCTCCTACACCAAATGATGCATGCAACCATGTAATGGAAGGTTGCTCGTTATATAAATTTATTTTTATAAAAGCATTAAATCTCATCTTAATTAGAGAACTTGATTGTTCTACACCGCCCATTCGGGTATGTGGACTTTCAGATCTCATTAAGATGTGTTAACTGCTTTTATACTTTGAAATTTTATATAACACGTAGAAATGCTGATGATTAGTGTCAATACCTTAGATCATAGCTAAGTAGTGATACTCATGCAATGTAGAGATGGCCACCAAAGCGTTAATCGCTGAACAACTAAAAGGACAACACTTCGACGGCAACAACTACGAAGACTGGTCCCGAGTAGTGCGATGCCTTCTGGACGAGGACGACATATCTCACTCACTCGATGTAGTTCAAGAGGAACCCATCCTGGCTGAAAACAGAAATTTACAAGAACATAGGGTTGCGATGACTCGCTATAATAAGTGGCGAAAATAAAATCGTTCAGCCCGTAATGTCTTTCTTAGCACTATGCACAAAGAACTCATACCTACGTATGAAGTGCATGAAACCGCTAAGGGAATCTGGGAAGCACTGACAGATGCCTATGCGCAGAAGTCAGATGCGAGAGTTAGGGCAATGGAATTGGAATTCCAGGAGTATAGGATGCCTGTCGGCTGTCCCATCAAAGATCATATTCGTAAGATGGAGCAAATGATAGGTGCCCTTAGGAATGTTGGGTGCAAATTGACTGAAAATCAGAAGATTATAGCCATGCACCGTTCCTTGCCTGAATCTTGGGCCCAAATCAAAAGAATTCTGAACCATACTGATTCTATCACAACGTTCAGAGACTTTTGTGGCCACTTGGTACGTGAGATTGAAATAAATGCTATTCAGCCAGGTTCGACCAAGGCCTTTGTAACAGAGACCCATAAGCGAAAAGCTAACAATAAACGGTCCAAAGCTCGCAAGAAGGCGAAGAAGAATAATCAAGAACAGAAGACCACAACACCTGCTCCAAATCTCAAGAAGGGGAATGGAAAGAAGAAGCAGAAAAAGACAAATGTAATCTGCTTTGTCTGTGGAAATTCCGGCCATTATGCTCGGCAGTGTGCCCACAAAAAGACGGTAATTTCTCAGTCACAAGATACTTTGTATGTAGGCGTTTGTTTTGAAATCCTTTCCGTTGATACTATATCTAACGAGTGGATTTTGGATTCAGGCGCAACAAAGCACGTGACACAGAGTCGTCGAGGACTCGAGGAATTCCAGCCTGTAGCCAAAGGAAGTTACAAGCTGTACATGGGCAATAACGCTGTTGAAGACGTACTAGGGATTGGCGTTCTCCATCTCCGTACGCGCATAGGGCAAACAATAATCCTTCGTGATACTCTTTTTGCATCGAGGATGCGTCGGAATTTAATTTCTGTTTCTAGGTTATTATTTGATGGTTTTGATATTCGATTTTCTGGGACTAGAGTTTCTTTGAGACAAAATAACCTCATCTTTGCATGGGGATATTTAATTTCAGATTTATTTATTCTAGACGTAGATTGTGATAATGCCCATATTGCTTTATCTACTATGTCGAATAAAAATGTAGTATCTGAATCTCAAAAATGGCACGCGAGATTAGGTCACATTGGAAAGGATCGTATAACAAGACTAGTACGTTCTGGTCTGTTAGATTCCTTATCCAAAGTTGATTTGCCATTTTGTGAACATTGTGTGTCCGGGAAGACATCGAAGAAACCATTTCCCAAAGCGGCTAGGTCTACGGGCACACTTGAGATAATCCATTCAGATATCTGTGGACCATTTAATGTACATGCCAGAAACGGATGTCAATACTTTGTCACTTTCATTGACGATTACTCGCGCTATGGATATGTGTATCTCATCTCACACAAATCTGAGGCTTTTGATTGTTTTCTTAAATATAAAGCTGAGGTGGAAAATCAGCTTGAGAAAAAGATTAAAACCCTTCGATCAGATAGAGGTGGCGAGTATACATCTGAAACGTTTAAATCATATTGTGAAAATGTTGGAATTGTTCGGCAGTACACAATGGCATACACTCCACAACAAAACGGTGTTGCAGAAAGAAGGAATAGGACACTATTGGACATGGTTAGATCGATGATGGCACAAGCTAATCTCTCTACCACATTTTGGGGAGACGCACTGTTAACAGCCGTCTACGTCCTTAATAGAGTCCCATCCAAAACCATTCCTAAGACTCCATATGAGATGTGGTCTAGGAGGCCTCCTTCTTTTGCCCACCTACGCCCTTGGGGATCTTTGGGATATGTTTTGCTACCTACTCAACATAGAGGTAAACTTGATAGTAAAACCATTGAATGCGTGTTCATTAGGTACCCTATGCATTCAAAGGGATACGTTCTAGTTTATGAGGACCATGGACGATGGATTGAGATAGAGTCCCGAGACGTGACCTTCGTTGAAGATAGATACCCAAGCCGAATGAAGCAAAAGGTTCCAATAGAATTTTTTGAAATGCCCGATGTATCTCAGGAGAGTGGGAGTTCTGCTCCTCAAGATGAAGATGCTCCTATAGTTCACCAGGACAGTGGGAGGACATCTCAGCAGGCTCCTGAGTTACGTCGAAGCGAAAGAGGATTGATTCCCCGAAGATACTTCGATATTGAGGGGCAAACATTCTCTTGCGTTGCAGTTGATGATGATGAACCTGATTCATATCAAGATGCATTATTATCTTCTAACTCGGCCGATTGGGTAAATGCTATGGACGAAGAGATCGCCTCCATGGAGAAGAATAAAGTCTGGGAACTTGTTGATCTGACTTCCAATCGCAAAGCGATAGGTAACAAATGGGTACTTAAGATCAAAAGAAAGGCAGATGGTACAGTGGACAAGTATAAAGCACGATTAGTTGCTAAAGGTTTTACACAGCAAGAAGGCATTGATTACGAGGAGACCTTTTCACCTGTTGCAAAGTTCTCCTCAATCCGCATGATCTTGTCCATTGTCGCAAGTTTAGACTTAGAGTTATATCAGATGGATGTAAAGACCGCATTCTTAAATGGTGACTTGGAAGAAGAGATATACATGCAATAACCCATGGGTTATGTGGACAAAAAGCATCCGAAGAAAGTCTGCAAGTTGTTAAAATCTATCTATGGGCTGAAGCAATCTTCAAGACAGTGGTACATGAGGTTCCACTTGGCCATCACCACTTTTGGATTCACGATGAGTGAAGAAGATCATTGTGTATATATAAAACGGTCTGGAAGATCTTTTCTGATATTATCTCTATATGTAGACGATATCCTGTTAGCTGGTAATGACATGCAATTGTTAATATTGACTAAAGATTGGCTATTCTCGAACTTTGAGATGAAAGACCTCGGTGAAGCCAACTTTATTCTTGGGGTAAAAATCATCAGGGATCGCTCTAAGAAATTTTTAGGCTTGTCTCAAGCAACCTATATACAAAAGATCTTAGAGCGGTTCAGGATGGAAAATTCAAAAGCTGTTGAAACCCCTATGGATAAAGCTACCAAGCTAGACAGGAAATCGTGTCCCCAGACTGAAGCTGAGAAATTAGCTATGTCCTCAATACCTTATGCAAGTGCAGTAGGGAGCTTAATGTATGCTATGCTTTGCACCAGACCGGATATTAGCTATGCAGTTGGCATAGTCAGCCGTTATCAGAGTAACCCGGGACAGTCTCATTGGCAAGCCGTCAAACGTATATTCCGCTATCTCAGAGGAACAAAAGACCTACTGTTGTGTTATGAAGGCACTAGCCTCGAGCTTAAAGGATATTCAGATGCTGCTTGGGGTAATGATGCCGACGAGGGAAAGTCTACTTCAGGATACGTATTCTTACTCGGAGGAGGAGCTATCTCATGGTCGAGTAAGAAACAGACATCCACAGCTCTTTCATCTATGGAGGCCGAGTACATTGCATGTTGTGCTGCAGTTCAGGAGTGTGTATGGGTTCGCAGATTTCTAATGAGTCTGGGTATTGTACCGAGTGTTCGATCGGCTATATCGAAGATAGACAATAGTTCTGCCATTGACTTGGCTAAGGACCCAAAACACCACCAGAAATCTAAGCACATTGAGATCAAGTATCATTACGTCCGTGATCAAGTGAGAGATAAGAAGGTCACTCTCAGCTACATTCCTACTAAGGAGATGATGGCTGATCCCATGACGAAACCTATAGCTAGAGATCTATTTCAGGTTCACGTCAGGCAGATGGGATTGAGGAAAGCTTGACTGATGTACTTGTTTTGTAGTACCTTTAATCTTTCATTAATGAATAATATATTCTTTTTTATTCAGTATTGAACACTAATATTACTAGATATGAAGATCATCAGCATTTACCTTGAAATCATGAAGGATTTCTATTTTTGTCGGCAGGCCGGTCACCCACTCGCACGGGTTGACCAACCTTGAATGTACAAGAGAGGTACATTTAGGGCTATGTTTATACATTGAGGTATGAACTTCCCTTTATTGTGAATAATAAAGGATGAGGATATGAGTGAGTCGTATCCGCCTACAATCTTATAAAGATTGAAGATGAGACTGATAAAGTCGAATAACATAATCGCACCATTCCGTTACATGCGATCAATGTTATGGCCTGAAATTAAAGCCAGGTTATGAGGTTATGAGATGAGTCGTACCTTATGTAGAATGACCTGCGTATTGTAGACCCGACATTCACCTAGTATTGTCTACTTTACGACGTGGATTGTAGCCACGTGCTTGGGACCTATTACCTACAGATTGCTTTGATTCGATCTAATCATTGCAACGTGCGAGTGGCCAGTCTCGTAGGTGACTCTTTGTGTCCTTAGCTACCCTCCTCTTGTGTATATGAGGATGAGATTGAGTGTTGCTACTTTAGTGTACGATGACGAAAGGTCCTTGATTGGCCAGACTCAGTTACGCTAGGAAAGCAGCTTGATTAATTCCAAATTATACATCTGCGTGGGGAAGATCCCGTGACAGCTACACCAAGTTTCTAGAACTATAAATACGCACTTGAAGACTTATCCGCCGGCAGTATCGAGTTGTTTTTATTAGACTTTTGCAAACAGTATTTTTCTTAAAAAGCATATATATATATATAAGTATTGCTTGGAATTGATTTTATTCGAAGTTTGTGAAAAATCAAGTTTTCGTAATAACTCGATAAGTTGGATAAGTGCGTATGTTGGCCGAGTACTCCAGGTCGGGAGTTAACTCCATCCGGTGTGGTCATGCGGACTAGGACAGGCATTGCAAAGCTTGGGTTATTGAGTACTAGTCAGGTGGTCACTTAGTACTTAAGCACCTGTGAGAAGATTTGGTGATCCAGCTGGTCCCACGCCTCTGATTCTTTTGATCGCGATGTTTGATCTTTGATTGTTATTAGCCGAGTTAAATGGACAAATTTATGTGCCTATCCCACAATATGATTGAGTGGGAGATGTTGGACGTAGGCCGGTGGGGCCCACTGGTGAGCAATCACTAGTGGGTGGGTCCCACATGTTTAGGCATCTTCCGGCCTTTCTCCTTTTCGGTTATATTTCAAATTCAAAATTGAATTTGATTTATGATAGGAGATAGGGATAAGACCGGATGATATGGTCTCATCCAATCTCCCCTCCTTTCCTATAAAAGGCACGCGCTCTCTCTCGCATAAAGATAACATATACAAAATACTGAGAGTATACGGAGAGAGAAACATTGTGCACGAGAGTCTGTCCATCTTAGCTTGTCCTTGGGACGATCTGATCCATAGATCGTAATCCGGGACCACTATATACTGTAGGATCAGAGGTGTGAATAGTTCCATCTGCTCCAGTAGTAGATAGGCGGGCCGTTGGAGCACCGTTCTTCTGCTTTGTAAAGGTTCCAAACATCGTGTAGACCGTCAGATCTTGAGGGCTCACCTTCCGCGCTTTCCAACACTTACTTGAGCTTTAAGGGCATGTTTGTTTTCCTATTTACTATTGTAAATGATAGTAAATAGGTAATTATAATATATTTTTATTGTTTGGAAGAGATGAAATATAAAGAATAATTATGTGTCGATTTTTTTTAAAAAAAGGATTGGAATGATTAAGTGAGATTTTTGGATCTCACCATAATGTATGTGATCAATCCACGTCGTCTATCTATTTCATTAAATCGTTTTAGTGCTTGTGCCAAAAAAATAGGTAGATTGTAGGCTCAATTGGACCACACTGTAGCAAATAAGGAGATATTGACATCCATTGTTGAAATGTGAAGCCATCTACAGGTCCCACATTGATTTGTATTTGTGATCCAACCTGTTCATATGATCACATAGACACGGATGAAGAAAAACACAAATATCAGCTGGATACAAAACTCCTATGGCTCACAAGAAATTTTCAATGGTTTGTGTTTAATCCCCCTGTTTCTTGTGTTGTGGTACACTTGCACTTTGGATTCACCTCAATTTTCAGTTAATGGCATAAAATGAGCCGTTACAATGAATGGACGGCTTGGATCAAACACATATATAATGGTGGGCCCTGCAAAATTTTGAATTTTTTTCTTTAATATTAGTGTCAAGTAAAATCAAAGCTCATCGTGTATAAGCAGCTATGGTGTATTTCCTATGGAAAATAATAATTATTTCGTGTATAAGCAGCTATGGTGTATTTCCTATGGAAAATAATAATTATTTATATACTTTTATTTCCAGTTGCAAATATGAAACCAAACACCCCCTAAATCTGCCTCCTTTTTTACCATGTCCTTGGAGGTTAGGTAAGATAGATGGACAAAGTGGATTTCTCACAGGTATCGGAGTAGCTCACCTTGCAACTCATAGTATGAAGTTTGTAAGCAGATTGGCCTCACACCAGCAATATAGTTGCTGTATTAATGTTAGCAAGTTTTGTGGGTCTTATTATGAGGTATGTGTTATATCCAAACCGTTCATCCATTTGGCGAGCTCATATTAAGGTTTGAGACGAAAAATAAGACAAATCTAACTATCAATTGGACCACAATGCAAAAAGCAGTGAGAGATTGAACGTCTACCATTGAAACCCTTTTTGGGGTCACAGAAGTTTTGGATCAATATGAAATTTGTTTTTCTTCTTCATTCATGTCTTTGTAATCTTATGAATAGATTTGATGGAAAATAACCATTATGGTGGGCCGTACGAATTGTTTAATGGTGAAAAGTATTATCTCCACTGCTATTTGTGGTGTGGCTCAAATGTTCTTTGAATATGATGATTTTTTCTAATAATGTTCTAAAATGATCTCTAAAAATAGATGAATTGGTGTAGAGATTATAAATACATCACTGTAGGGTTCCTGTAACTTTAATGTGCTTTCGACTGTTCGTACAACTCGGAGCTCGAGGAGCGTCGGTGCTCCAGCCAATCCGCTTCCTGAAGTTCCATGAAAGGCTCTCAGATCTTATATGTGCCCCAGACTATAAAGATTCCAACACCCAATTGGCTTTTTCAACGTGGGTGCTGAAAGACCTGAATTGTGTAGTGGGGCAGAGTGGTGTTGGTCTCCATATAATCAGTGTTCGGTCACTATTATGATAATGATGATTTTAGACAAATTGGATATTGAGACAACGGCCAATGAAAAAGAGTCACATTTAAAATAAAAGTATTAATTTTTATAAGAATTAATTTTTTTTAAATTTTTATGGTGGTTGGCATTTGTGATGCAGAGTCATGTCATTTTCTCATTGACACTACATCATAACTAAACGAGTAAACATGCCATCTAAACCTCATTTTACTTCCTCAGACAGGTGCATCTAAGCCCCTTATGCACGTAATCCACGTCAAACATTGTAATGTGCTGATTATAAAACCATCCATTTACTTTTCCACCTAGCATTTAGATTTTTCTTATGGCCGCCAATCCAAAACGGCTGGTTGTTTTAAATATTCAAGGAATGCTCGTGATCATGTACCAAGTGAAATTCCTCGTGAGGCTAATCAGGAGACACTTGCTGACGTGACATAGGTGAGATTGGTGCATGTATTGGGTGATGAAGAGACACGGTGATTGGTGGGGTGCTATGCTGTTAGATCGCAAGGAAGCTACAATTACTCCCTACGTGGTTAAATGAGGTCTTCCATGCGGATTGGCTGCCACTCTAGCCACAACCTAAGTAGAGATGGACGATCCTAATAGCGGCTTAGTGAGGCCATTATAGTGCATACGTTTTATTTATGTTATCTATTTATTGTCGCAAATCATTTTAGGGCATGATCTTAAAGAGGAGGCAAATTAAAGTCTCAAGTGAACCACAGCACAAGAATCAATGGGGATTGAACTCCTATGGTTGAAAACTTCCTAGAGCTTACCATAAATATTGTAAGCTATTGATGAGGTCACGTGGATGTGAATAATGAGAAAACATAAATATTAACTTGATCCAAAACTTTTATGGCTCTTAAAAAGTTGTCAACGATGAGCTTTTAATCCCTCACTGCTTCTTATAGTGTGGTCTGCTTGAGCCTTTGATCTGTCTACTTTTCTTTTTGCTTAGTCTAAAAATGATCCATCAAAATGGATGGACCGCATGGATAAAACAAATACATTATGGTGGGCCCTATAAAGCCCCCGGCATGAGTGTTACTCTCTAGCTAAGTCCTGGTGGGATAGTAGGTATTGGATAAAAAAATAGTTAAGTCGTTAGGTTGACTTATGGAATGCACCAACTCTATTAAACAACACGGACCCTTTGAGATCCGAGCCCTAAGGGACATCTACTTCCAAATACAGGCTGATCTTTAAGAAGATCGGTGCAACTGTAAGGACACTCACACGAGATGCAACTGTAAGTCCACTCAAATGGCTAATTGCTGACATAACTTATAGGTTGAGCATAACTCGACTATAGGTCGACTATAGCTCAGCTATAGGTCAACCAATAGCTTGGTCGTAACTTGGCCAGAGTTAGATCATGGCTGGACCAGAGCTCGGCTTTAGCTCGGAACAGCCTCTAACAAAGCAGTTGTCGATTCAACGGAAAGCTCGATATACGACCTATCCCACCAATAGTCCGAAGATCTTTCCAACGGGCCGAAGATCTCTCCTAAGATCTTCGGAAGATCAAATTAGATCGAGAGAACCTCGAACGGCGATAATCTTGCAAAGATCCTGGGCGAATCTCTGAACGGATTCATCTCTAGCGTATCAGGGAAGACTCCTCTCAACATTGTCTTCCCTCTCCTATTAATAGAGGTACCCCCAACCAATATAAGGCATGCACATTTATTTGTTGGTTGCCATTTCTGATGCAAAGTCACGTCATTTTTTCATTGGCACCACGTCATGACTAAATGATTAAACAAGCCATCTAAATCTCATTTACTTCCTCCCCAGACAGGTGCATCTAAGTCCCTTCTACGGGCAATCCACGTGCTTGAATCTGAATCACTCATATCATGTACCTCACTTTAAAAAGGATCTCAATTGGAAAACCACATAAATCAATTAATTCTAGTTCTCTAGTCAATGGATACTTTCTGCTGATTATAAAACCATTCATTTGCTTTTCCACTTAGCATTTAAATTTTTTATGACCACCAATCCAAAGGCTCCTTGTTTTAAATATTCAATGAATGATCATGACAATGTACCAAGTGAAATCCCTCATGAGGCCAATTAGGAGACATTTGCTAACATGACATGGTGAGATTTGGCACCTTTAAAAAGGTTGGGCCCATCTTCAACGGCATATGGCCCCACCAACCACATGTTGCCACATTTACTCACCACCCAGGTGAATGACGAGGTACTCTATGTGAATTGGGTGCCACTCCCACCACAACCTAACTAAAGATGGACATTCCTATTAGCGGCTCAGTGGAGCCACTATGGTGTATATGTTTTATTTAAGTTGTCCATCTAATTTTGTAGATCATTTTAGGGCATGATCCTAAAGAGGAAGTAAAACAAAGACTCAGTAGACCATAACATAAGAATCATGGGGATTAAACTCATATGGTTGAAAACTTCCTAATGCTTACTTGATATTTATTTTCCCTCCAAACTATTGAAAGGTCACGCATACGACAATATAAATATTAACTTGATCCAAAACTTTTGTGGTTCTCAAAAATATTTTAATGATAAGCTTTTAATCCCCACTGCTTCCTATGGTGTGGTAAGCTTGAGCCTTTGATCTGCCTACTTTTTTTTTAAAGCTCATGTCTAATGGATGAACTCCATGGATGAAACATATACATTATGGTGAGCACTTTAGAGCCCCTAACAGGATTGTTTGTCTCTAGCTAAGTTCTAGTAAGATGGTATGGAATCCGCATCCCCAATCCCACCACTCCACTTGCTAGATGAGTAAAACTGATATTAAAAAAACAGACCGTTAGAAAATCACAGATGGACTGTGTCTAAATGTGGTCTGCTTGATGAGTGGGCCACCTGAAGTTTTGATCAAGGGCATGTTCACATAGAGCCCCGAGTGGTAGTCACGCACATCCTTTGCGATTCACCTCTTCATTCTCTGTACGGATGGGGGATTTTAAGACTGGAATTTTTGTACGGATTCATGTAATCCAGTGGGAGGATGTGATCGGGGAGCCATGTAATCCATTGGGAGAATGTGATCATGGAGCGGCAGAAGGGAGGAAGTGGATTGCTTACTAAGTAACTCAGTAGGCTGTTAAGTGCAGGGTATTAGATGGGATTATGTGGGATAGAATTGCATTTGGTCTCGTGTAAATTCCATCCAGCATTCGGGGATGATGGAAAAGGTTAGGATTAGGTGGGATGGAATTACATTTGGTTCCACGGAATTGTATTTGGTCCCATGTGGGATTTCCGTGGATTTCAAAATCCACTACACATGTGGCCCCCACATTAATGCATGTGTTTATCTACATTGTTCATCCATATATGTCATTTACATGTGACATTCTGCTTATGTGTGTGTACAAGTGAATGACATCCATTGCGAATTTAATTCGTTGATTACAATTCCATAATCCACCAAACATGATTTTGCTTAATCTAGTGTTTTTCCCTTAGTGAGAATTTTATCCCAAACATGGAATTGGATAGCTAAAATACCATGGTATTTCCATACATGCAATCATTGTACAATAACGATGTTAATTTCATATAATACAATTCAATACCATTTAATTCCACTGACCAAACAAGCCCTAAGCGTACTGAGTAAACTCAGTGGGATCCACTATCATTCATGTATTTTATCTACTCTGTCCATCCATTTTACTAGATAATTATATGACTTGAGCACAAAAAAAAAATGAAGCATATTCAAAACTCAAGTGGACCACACCACAAGAAACAATCTGAATTGAATGTTTACTATTGAAAATTTATTGCGGGCCACAAAAGTTTTAGATCAAGTTTTTATTTTTGTTTCCCCTTCAGCTATGTTTGTATGATCTTATGATGTGAGCCTTAGAAAGGTTTCAACTGTGGAAATCAATACTCCCACTATTTCCTGTGATATGGTCCACTTGAGCTTTGGATATGCTTAAGTTTGGGCTCAACCCTGAAATGATCTAGAAAAATGGATGGATGGCGTGGTTAAACTACATGCATTCATGGTTGGCTCATGAGCCCAACAGAGTCTACTTGATTTGATGAGAGGGCAGATAAGAGCCTAACTTAGTACACATCTGATTTTCATATTGAAGTGTGCACAACGACAGGTCATCTTAATTTATATACTCTATATCCACACCTTTCATTTATTTTTTCTAGTCATTTTAGATAATGATCCCAAAAATGAAATAGATCCAAATTTACGATGAACCATCCATAATAATGTACTGATTAACTATTAAAATCTTTTCAGGGGCTAGAAAAACTTTGCATCAAGCTAATATTTTTTGTTTTTTGTTTTTTTAACCCTTCATTCAGGTTTGAGTGACCTTATCAATAAGTAAGATGGCAAATAAACATTATCAAAACATTACTGTTGGCCTTAGGAAGTTTTTAATGATAAGGCATTTAATCTTCATGGTTTCCTATGGTATGGTCCACCTGAGACTTGGATCTACTCTATTTTTAGAATAATTCACTAAAATGATATGGAAGGCGGATGGACAATGTAGATGTAAAATAAACGCATCAAGGTGGGCCCCCACGATAAGGCCCACATTGTCTTAGGTGTGGCTGGGGCTGCACCTAATCCACTTTTGTGTGAGATATGCAATTACATTTTTACTGTTCGATACTTTGCTTCTTAGTCTCGTCGGTATGCATTGATTGCAATATATATAGAGTTGTACATGAGTTGAACCGAGTTGAGCTTGGCACGGCTCCACTCAACCAACAGCCAACCCCAACTTAAACTCAACTCGGCTTAGTTCTTGAGCTTGATTGGCCAGCTCGGCTCAGCTCGGTTAGGTCAGTAGCTCTAGTCTGCTCGAGTCAAGTTTGAGCTTATGCAACATTTTCTCAAACATCTGTAAGGGCACTTTGCAAGCATTTCATCCAACACTTAGCGAGCACCATCAAGATCAAGATATGATGACAATCATACAATGTAAAGGGTTTTTTTTTAAAAGAGATTTATTTCTTCAATCCTCATTTGAATACCCATTTTTGAGAATACCCTTATATGGGGGCAATCTAAGAAACAACACTTCGTTAAAGCATTTCATTAAACACTCGGCGAGCAACATCAAGATCAAATAACCGAGTCACCGAGCCAATTTGCTCTGAGTTGTTTCAAGTCAGGGTTTGATCCAAGCTGAGTTGAGTTCGGGAAATCTTGAACTCAGTTCAAAATCTTTTCAAGCTCCAAAACCAACTCGATTCAGTTTGAATCCACTTTGGAGCCAAGACAAGTCAAGCTTTTCCAAACCAAGTTGAGTGAGTTGACAAAGCTAACTTGACTCATGTACAGCTCTAAATATACGGGGTTAGATTTGATAATTCACCAGTCTTGCGAGAGCCACAATTGCAGAGCTTCAAATGAGCTGGGTTGACCATGATAGACGTGAATTAGGTGGTGTTCTGATGTGTTTGGCACTGTGGGGCCCATATATGTATGTATTTTATATCCACACCGTCCATCCGTTTTACTAACTCATTTTAGAGCATAAATTCTAAAAAAATAAGTATTTCTGATGCTCATGTGGATCACACTAAAAGAAAAGGTGGTGATATAATACCTATCATTAAAAAAAATTTAGAGGTCAGAAAAGTTTTGTATTAAGTTTTAATATGTGTTTTCCCCTTAATTCACGACCGTCTGACTTTATGAACAGGTTGGATGGAAAATAAACATTACGATGGGGCTTAGAAAGAAATCAATGGTGGGTGTTATTACTCTACTGTATCTTTTAGTGTGGTCCACTTGAGCTTTAGATCTGCTTTATTTTAGAAAAGTTTTGTATTAAGTTTTAATATGTGTTTTCCCCTTAATTCACGACCGTCTGACTTTATGAACAGGTTGGATGGAAAATAAACATTACGATGGGGCTTAGAAAGAAATCAATGGTGGGTGTTATTACTCTACTGTATCTTTTAGTGTGGTCCACTTGAGCTTTAGATCTGCTTTATTTTTTAGATTATATTCTAAAACAATATAAAACAAAACGTGCGAAGCTGTATATGTATAGAACACATACATCGCAGTGGCACCAATGTGCCCAATACATCACCAAACCACAGCTGGGGTGCTGGAAACACAACCTAATCTGTGTTCCACCAGGACAAGGAATCGTCCAGCCCAAGTTCTCTTTTTACAACACGCACATTTACAAACTGGCACACGCACCTTTATACACAGCACACCACCGACTAAATGGTAGTCAACATTCCAAGCTGGCGTACGTCGGAGATATAATTATTGATGGAAGTAGATTGCCTGGTGTGCCACACACCACCGACTTCCATGGTGTGTTGACGTCACCGTTTTATGTTAGCATACTAAGTTGTGTGTTATTTCCCCACCGATAATTCTGTGAGATTATTTTAGGGCATGAGCCAAAAAAATGAGGTAATTGCAAAGCTCTAAGTGAGATACACAGCAGAAGGTAATAAGCCTGGTGCCAACTCTTGAAACATTTTTGGGGCCATTGTGATATTTATTTGCCATCCAATCTATTTATAAGGTCACAGACCTGAATGCAGGTAAAACAAAAATATCAAATTGATGAAAAAACTTTATAGCTTGTCTCACTACTTTTTGTGGTGTAGTCCACTTGAACTCTGGTTCTAACTTACTTTTAGCTTATGCCCTAAAATGATCTGACAAAATAGATGGACAATGTGATATGATATGTATATTATGGGGGGCCGACAGAACTTGGTGTCCTCAACACATCAGGCCAGTGGGGGTGGTGTCAATGGGCTGATCTTGGGCCTGAAAACCCTGCTCGAAACAGTTTAAAATCTACGCCGAGACCTACTCAAGCCCAGCCGGTTGATAAACCATATATGGCACACCACGCAAGCAATCTGCTTCAATCAGGTGAGACGGATGTGGATTGCTACGATACCCAACTTTAGAAGCTCATGTGTTTGGAAGCTATGTGGAGCCATCACGATGTTTGTGAGAAATTCAACTTATCCATCCGTTGCACTGGCTCATGTTAGGACACTAGGGATTAAACACCCACCATTGAAACAATTTTGGGACTAGAAGGTTTGTACCAAACAATTTTATTTTTTTTATTTTTTTGAGTGTTTTTAGTTCATCCCAATAAAAATTACATTATGAACGGTTTAGATGGCACCTAAACGTCAAGGTGGACCTTAGAATGGTTCCAACGGCATGCATTTTCCTTTTTTCTTTTCTCATTTTTTTGTCATCTTTTCATAAGCTAGAAAAATGAATTTTTTGTCATCCCTGTATGAGCCGGAAAAATGAATGGATAAGGTGAATTTCTCACAAGCATTATAATTGCCCCAACTTAATATTTACCGTATAGGCTTTTAGGTTAGACATATTTTAGATGATCTGGCAAAAGATGTAGAGATGGGATTGCCTGCCACATATGCCACATAAAGGTTACCCTAAAATCATATATTTTACGTCTGATAATTTATTCCAGGATTGCGAGATACGTCTGATTTAAAGTCTAACAATTCGAATAACTTCCGTAGCCATATTTTTTTTAAAAAATCCATCTTAGCCATGAAATTGTCCACGACCTGCTCTACATCATTTAGTTAAAGTTCTGAATCCACCTTGTTTTTGAACTAACGTCCTAACATGTGCTGATGAAATGAATTGGCGCATAGATTTCTCATAAGCACCATGGTGGGTTACCAGGAAACATATATCCTAGACATGATGGTATGTGTTAAATATCCACGCCGTCTATTCATTTTGGAAGATCATCCCTTGAAAAATGAGGCACATCCAAACCTTAAGTCTACCACACCACAGAAAGAGTGGAGACAATGACACCCAATGACACCTATCGCTAAAACCTTCTTAAGACCCATTTGATTTATGAATCTATCTTATTTTTTGGACCATGTTCAAGAATAATATGGCAAAACAGATAAATTTAGTAAATTTCTCACAAACATCACAATACGCCCTACCTAGCTTTCCATTGCAAAAAATTCCTAAAAAAGCCCTGGCACCATATAGTAATGATTATAATATACAAAATTTCGCCTTTTCTTGGTGGTCCCCAAATACTTGAATTTTACGGTAGGCCCAGGTGGTGTTGGGTCACCATGTAATCCATGTTCCGTCGCTATTATAATAATAATACTTTTCCATGCACTCATTATTTAGATTTATTTATTTTTTTTTTTGCCTAATGAAAAAGCATCATATATAAAATTAAATTATTATACAAATTAAAAATATATATTTTATATTACAAAAATTTTAATTTTTAATACTTGCAGAACCTATGATGTAGAGTAATGTCATTTTTTTCATTGACTCCAAATCATCATGACCTAACTTGTAAACGAGTGCATCCAAACCTGAGTCTGCTTCCTTGAATAAGTGCATCTAGCCCCTTTTGCACGCAATCCACGTCACTATTTAGACACTAATGTTCAAGTTCAGTATATGTGCTTTGATCTGAACCGTCCATATCATGTCACGTAAATCAATTGATTCTGCATCCCCAGTCAATGGACATTTTTCTACTGACTTTTTTAAACCGTTGATTTGTTTTCCTCCAATCAATTAGATTTTTTCTGGCGACTTATCCAAACGGCTCTTAGCTATGCCCCCCATCTTCGACAGCATATGCCCCACCAATGGCATCTGGCCACGTTTCCACACCAACTAGTGAGGTACAAAAGTGGATTGGGTACTACCCCCATCAGAACTTGGTTAGAAAATGATGACCTTGTCGAGGACTGTGGAGCTCACCATAGTGTTTATGTTTTATCCACACCGTTCATCTATTATAATTGATCAATTTGGGGTATGTGTATGAAGTGAAAGCGGAACAGAGGCTCAAGTGGACCACACCACAAGAAATAATGGGGATCGAATTCCTACTGTTGAAAACTTGTAGGGCTAACATTGATGTTTATTTGTCATCCAACTTGTTCATAAGATCACATAAATGAGCCATGCTCACCTATGTACTTATGCATGTGCATACCTTTGTACATGTGTTATGGGCATCTAATTTGAATGTTCCATGTAACGCGAAGTCCCATGAAACCCCAAGGGATAAAATTTCACCTGATCCAAAATTCTGATGGGCGATAGCAAAAAACACAAATCAAGGAAGGAAACTGTTTTCATTTTCATGGGTCACCAGAATTTCGGATCAAATTAAAAATTGGGCTAAGGTGTTTCAATAGGTGCTGCTTCACATGAACTGTTTAGATTTTGGAGTCATATCATATATGATGGTTCTCAAAAAAGTTTACACCAGTTTCATATGAACCGGTGTGTAAGTGAGCATTTGGACACATAAACCCACGAAGGGAAAACATGAATATTAGATTCGTTCAAAAATTTTGGGCCTTAAGAAGTTTTCAACGGTAGATGTTCAATCGTCATTGCTTCCTTTGGTGTGGTCCACTTGAGGCTTTGATGTACTTCCTTTTTAGGATCATGCCTTAAAATAATATTTTTAATATTTTAAAATGGGTGGACAACATGGATAAAATAAATACATTATGGTAGTCCTACAAAGCCCTGACAGGACCGTCCCTCTGGTGCTAGGTCCCGGTGGAGGTAGCAGGTGATCCGCATCTCCAATCTTCGTCCTTAGCTATTATTAGTTGGAGCTGAAAAAAAAAGAAAAAAAAGCTGCTACTAGGAAAATGGTTGGTTACGACGGATGGACCTGGTGTATTTCTCACAAACACCACTGTGGGCACCACTTAGTTTATTTTGGAGTAGCAGACAATCCACGTCCCGAGCTGAGGTTGACCATTCATTGGTTGAGAGACGAAAGGTACCAGGTTTTGGCAATGCGCGGTTTGGGTACTACGTTCGACCTAGATAGATACGGCCGGGCATTTCAGGGTCAATGTGGGGCTCACCATGATATATATATATTTTATTCATGCCACCTGTATATCTTTACAGATCATTTTAGGCATGAGCCTAAAAAGGAAGCGGATCAAAGCCTTAAGTGGACCACACCACATGAAGCAACGGGGATTGAACTCTCATTATTAAAAACTTCCTAGTATCGAGTGATGATCTTTATTTGTCATCCAATCTCTTCATAAGGTCACAAAGACATGTTTGAAGGGAAAGCACAAATATCAACTTGATCCAAAACTTCTCTAGCCCAAAATGTTTTCAATAGTAAGATTTAAATCTCCACTGATTCATGTGGTGTGGTCCACTTAAGCCTTCTATGTACCTCCTTTTTGGGTGCATGCCTTAAAATGATTTGTTAAAATATATGGACAACATGTATAAAACATATAAATCACTATGGGGCTCCCGTGAGCCCCTATGCTAGGTCTTAGTAGGGGTAGGACCCAATTCACGCTCGTTGAAATTACAAGTGACATCTATACTCTAGTATAATGAGAGCTTTTTGAATAAAAACTATACTAATAAGCTCTTTTTGTTATAAATAAACTCCTTTAGTAAATCATGTTTTCAAAACTATAAAAATTTGAAATAATCATGTTTGATAACATGTTCAAATAAAAACTTTTTAAAGAGGTAATTGATGCCATTTTTTAAGATTACAACAACTCCATTATAAGAGTAATTCAAATATTTGTTTTAATTGACCTTTGATATGAATCGTCCATGTAACAACCCGTCCAATCGGTACAGTGTCCTAGGGTATCCACGTAGAATTTTCCGTAAGACCGAACGTTTAAAACATACGTGGCAATGGTACCAAAAGCTAATTAACCTACGATTAACCCATTTGAATAAACCAGACAGGCCATGGTAAGACCGCCGCCAAGCTGATGACCATTTACACTGAGCAACAGCCCGTACGGGCTATATCGCGACGCCGGAAGGTAAGAAAAATCTAAAAAATTAGGGAACCATAGAGCTCACTGGGCTTGTGGACCATCGCGGACCGCAGACCCAGCGGACACCCAGAAGTGGGATCTGGCACTGACTAAATGCACCCCACCCATGCCAGGACCAAAATCTGGCGCTTGCAAATGAAACCGAGATACCAGGCTGTCCAACAATCGGATCTCTTCCATATTTACGGTGGAGGTCCAATGGATTTTCCTACACCCGTCCACCAACTCTGGGACCCGATCGTGGGACGGTGACCGTTAATCACAAATCGGACCCGTACGACCAAACCCCAGGTCCGATCGTCCCCAAATTTTGCATGGCCCTTCATCGGGCCTTGAAGCATCTATCCTAGAAATTTCATAGTCAGAGGACCACCAAAATTACTCCAATCACCAGAATGGACCACACAGGGCCGTTTAAAGATCAGAACCATTGACTCAAACCCCACAATCGTCCATCCGTTTGTTCCCAAATTTTGCATGGGCCCTAATCAGGCCATAGGGCACCTGCCCACCGAATTTGGTGGCCAAAGGAGTGTTAGGGCCATTCCAACTCAAAAATGAGTCATAGTTGTCTATTTTGGAAATTTGAGAGAACTCAAGGCCATAGGGCCCAAGTCTAGGGAATGAACCCTAACTCTCATAACTCTCTCTCATTTGCTACAACCACTAAGAGAGAAGGAGAGTGAAGGAGAGTAAAGAGGAGAAAGAGAGAAGGAGGTAGATTCAAGGTGGACCCTAAATCAAGTGGGGCCCCAAGAGAGTTAACCCTTCCGACTCCCTACCTCTCTTGCAAGGAGAAAACTCCTCTCCTTAACTTCAATGACCGACCGTGGGTTGCCTAGGTAAGGTTCTCATCTATTCTTCTTGAAATCTATGTAGGAAGGTGGGTTTGGTTTGGAATTCTAACGTGCAAGAGCTTGGTTTAGGGATTCCGGCCGATTGACCCGAAAGCCCTCTTTCCTAGGGCGTTTTCCGAACCTCCAACGAGCCATAGGTGCGGACTATTACTCCTAGGTGGCCTGGCACCAATTTCAATATGAGTCTAATGATTTTGACTGCATCCTTGATACCTTTAGAGAATATAGAGAAAACCTAGGAATTTATATTTATTTAGAGTGGTTTGGAATTGTATGTTTATTTGATTTCCCCACATAACGTTGTTCTTGCTTCTTACATGACTTGGTGCAAATTTGATGATGACATATTGGATTGCTCATATGATTGCTCATGTGAAGATGCCTTATTTACTTCATGTGTAATTTGTTTCCATGAGTTATAGGAAGTGAGCAACTTCCTCACCAACACACCCAACACACATGCACCATTACTCATAAATTGCGTTAGCTTGCTTATTAGATGAATCTGGATTATATGATTGAGGTATGAGAATATGATGATAATTTTGCTAGTTGATATCCCTATCTGTTGACATGTTGTGGACTACCATCCAAACCCTAGGGTTGGTCAAGAAAATAAGGAGAGTTAAGGCGATCTCGTTGGTAGGACCGCCTTGAGGCTAATCCCATGGATTTGGGCGAGTGCATGTGGGCGACTGTAGTTAGACTACATGGGTTGCTTGCACCTGATGTCGTTCCGCCATGCACTAGCCTGGGCTCGTGCGGTCTAGCCTATTATCTGACCAACCTTGAATGTTAACCCTGTTTGCTCACACTTGTATAGAACCTGGGACACCCTACAACCGTTGTAGCTTATTAATAACCCATTTGAAATTGGTCCACAGACTCGTGAACCGGGCATGGTGGAATGGGATACTGTGTCCGAGCTGTCGGCCTACGCTGGGATACCGCGCCTCCCCGTAGTGACCGCGAGCGATCCCTTCCTCATGACACTCCTCATGTGCTTGAAGTTGGGGATGAGGAACCCGACGGGATCACGGACCGCGGGGCCCCGGCCTCACACATTGGGGGGTCTTGGCCTCGCAACCAGTTTAGGGCGTTGATACGTGGGGTGTACCAGAATCCTCAATCTGCTGGATGAATGGACCTAACTAATAACTCGGCTAACATGAACGCATTTCATCGCACTAGTTAGGTTGCGACTCAGTAGTCGAGGTCGCACTGAGGGAGTGTTGGCATTGGCGATCGTTAGATGTTGTCGCACGAGGGAGCGTTGTGGTGAGGGCATGCATCATTTCATGCTGCATACATGCTCATTAAGAAGATTACATAGACTTACGTGTTTGTCTGCTTTTCATTAAAATCATATTAAAATTGTTGCCTGTGATAACTTGAGATTAATAGCACCCACTGAGTTGATCACTCACTCCCATTCTGGGACGGTGTTCTAAAACACCAACCAGACCCTTTCGTAGATGCAAGTGACTCGGGATTGGAGGAGCCTGAAGAGGCGTGTCTGGATGAGGAGGACGAGCTATCATACTTCCAGCTGATGGAGGGTTCGCCTCCTGCTTGAGGGGCGGGATTGGATGGCTGGACAATGGGCTCAGCCTCATTCTTTTGGACATCATATTCTTTTGTTGTTTTGGTTGGATAACGCCTTGTGCGACCCATTTATATTTTGGACTTGTGTGTGTGTGTGTGTGTATATATATATATATCAGACCTCTTTCATTTCAGCAGACTCGCGTGTTCATGTTTCATGTTCAGAGAATTTCAGGCTACGCAACTTAAACAGATTAAATGCATATTAATGAAAATTTGTTAATAGTGACTCTCGGGAACTCGGGAGTTGAGCGGTTGCGCGACCCTCGGTTTTCAGGGTGTTACAGTCCATTATACGGGGCTCACCTTGTTGAGTGTCATCCATCATATGGGCCCCACCAATGTCCACTACTTATGATGTGGAATCCACATTTGATATGTTCATCCTATTGGTCCCACCTTTGAAGTCGGTTATCTATCATGTGAGGCCCACTTTTGATGTCCACTATCCACCCCTACTTTATACGTGAATCATCCATCACGTTGGGCCACTTTAGATATGGGCAGTCCATCATGTGAGACCTTGGATGTGGACTGCCATTAGGTGAGGTCCACTATGTGGACAATTCATCACGAGAGCCCACACTTTAATGTGAGCCATCCATTATGTGTGCCACCTTGATGTGGACCATTCATTATGTGGAGCCCCAACTTCAATATGGGTCGTTCATCATGTGCGCTCACTGTTGATGTCAATCGTCCATCACATGGGTCCACCTTTGATGTCCATCATCCATTGTAACATCCTTGATTTTCACTGTTTTGGATTTTCAAAAATCCATCAATTTTTATTTTTATTTTATTTAATTAACCTAAATATTACTTAATGACCATTAGCACTCAATGTCAGTTTACACAGGGTGTACCAGTGAAGAACCGCATAAGTCCGGTTATTTATGTAACGTCCCGTCCAACCAGAACAGTGTACTGAGGCATCCTCGTAGGATTTGCCGCAGGACCGTTCGTTTAAACTACTTATGGTTTGGTGCCATAATTAAATTAAGTTAGGATTAGCCCATTAGAGTAGACCAGTCGGGTTGTGATTAGGCCAAGTGCGGGCCGTCAAGCCAAATGACCATTTACACTTGGCAGCAGCCCGTGCGGGCTATACCGCGACATGGGAAGGTCAGAAAATTATAAAAATTAAGGGGAGCATAGATCTCACTGGGCTTGGGGACCATCGCGGACCACGGACCCAGTGGACACCCAGAAGTGTAATCTAGCACTTGCCAGATGCGCCCCACCAATGCCAAAATTAGAATCTGGCACGTGTAAATAAAAACTGAAATGTAAGACATTTCAACTATCAGATTTCTTCATAATTTACGATGAGGGTCTAATGTATTTTTCTACACCCACCCACAAAATTTGGGTCCCGATCGTGGCACGGTAACCGTTGATCGCAAATTAGACCCGTGCGACCAAACCCCATATCCGATCATTCCCAAATTTTGCATGGCCCTTCATCGGGCCATGAAGCACCTATCCTATAAGTTTCATGGTCAGAGGACCACCAGAACTGCCTTAGTTATCTAAACAAGCTCTAGACCGCTCGTTGGTGGACCACTAGTTCCAAAACTATAGAATAATGTCCATCCCATTGGGCTTGACGTCCATCACGGGAATCGGACCTGGGTACGGTCCAGAACCGATCAACTTGAGCCGAAGGACGAGTGCATGAGAAGTGCAAATACCCTAAAGGAAGGAGTTGGAACTTAAGTGAATTGAGTCGTCCACTCTTATGCAAAGTTGAGGATTTCGGACCGTCAATTTGCGACCAAACTTTACCCATGGAGTAAGGATATTTCCCTTCTCATATCCGTATAGCCGCGGCCTTGATCGATTATCGGTGACCGTTGAACAGACTTCTTATCATATCTGTCGATCGGCGCATCCAAATGGCGGGCCGATCATATACATACGTAGATCATCATTAGAGCTAGCTATCCTACGGTGTGTATTGACTTGTACACCCCATAGTGGGCCCTAGAGGCTTGAAAGACCCTCTCATAGGTCTAGTATAGTGAAAACCCATCCCTTAGGGCCATTTACACCAAACCTGAGACTATATAAAGGCCTCATTTGGGGCACCCCTCTCCCCATACGAATTTGCCCTAGAGAAAGGAAAGAGAGAAGAGAGAAAAGAGAGAAAGGGAGAAGAGGAAGATGAGAAAGGAGGAGAAAGAGAGAGGAAGAAGAAAGGAAAAGAGTATGTGGTAGGAGGTGGGGCCCAAGGAAGCTCAAACTTGCAAACTCTCTACCCATTCTCCAAGGAAACCTCCACCAAACCCACCCATGCCAAGAAGAGGAGGTAAGAATGGTATATTTTCCTTCAATAGAGCAACTTAGTGTAGATTTATAGGCATTAATGTTGTATTCTTGATTTTGATTTAGAAAATGGTGGTTTTACCCAAATCTCCAAACCCTAAGATCTCAAAGAATGGAAATCTCCTCTTAAGGTGCGGACTATTACTCCTAGGTGGCCTAGCACCAATTTCAATATGAGCTTAATGATTTTGACTGCTTCCTTGATGCATTTAGAGAATATAGAGGAACCTAGGAATTTTATATTTATTTAGAGTGGTTTGGAATTGTATGTTTATTTGATTTCCCCACATGACGTTGTTCTTGCTTCTTATATGACTTGGTGCAAATTTGATGATGACTTGTTGGATTGCTCATATGATTGCTCACGTGATGATGCCCTATAGCTTGCATGCCTTATTTACTTCATGTGTAATTTGTTTCCATGAGTTGTAGGAAGTGAGCAACTTCCTCACTAACACACCCAACACACATGCACCATTGCTTATAAAATGTTAGCTTGCTTATTAGGTGAATATGGATTATATGATTGAGGTATGAGAACATGATGATGATTTTGCTAGTTGATATCCCTGTCCATTGACATGTTGTGGACCATCATCCAAACTCTAGGGTTGGCCAAGAAAACGGGGAAAGTTAAGGCGGTCTCGTTGGTAGGACCGCCTTGAGGCTAAACCCATGGATTTGTACGAGTGCATGTGGGCGACTGTAATTAGACTACATGGGTTGCTTGCACCCGATGTCGTTCCGACATGCACTTGCCTGGACTCGTGCGGTCTAGCCTACTGTCTGGCCAACCATGATTGTTAACCCTGTTTGCTCACACTTGTATGGAACCTGGGACACCCTACAACCGTTGTAGCCCAACAATAACCCCTTTAAACTGGTCCACACCTCGTGAGCCGGGCATGGTGGAATGAGACACTATGTCCGAGCCGTCGCCTACGCTGGGTGACGCGCCTCCCGTAGTGACCGCGAGCGACCCCACATTCAACACCCTATGTGCTTGAAGTCGGGGATGGGGAAACTCGACGGGAGGATCGCGCGGTCTCGGCCTCACACATTGGGGGTCTTGGCCTCGCAACTAGTTCAGACATTTGATACGTGGGGTGTATCGATTCCCCAACTGCCGGATGAATGGACTTAACTAAGAACCTGGTTAACATCATCATTGCATGGCATTAGCTAGGTTGGCGACTCGGTAGTCGAGGTGGCATTGGCGATCGTTAGATGTTGTCGCACGAGGGAGCGTTGTGGTGAGGGCATACATCATATCATCCTACATTCATGCACATTAACAAGACTAGATAGATGTTTATGATTGATTGCTTTTCATTAAATTCTTATTATAATTGATGCTTGTTGCAACTTAAGGCTAATAGCACCCACTGAGTTGATCACTCACTCACACTCTGGGACGGTGTTTTAAAACACCAACCAGACTCATTCATAGATGCAGGTGATACAGACTTTGTGGAGCCTGGCGATGCGAGCCTTGAGGAGGAGCACAGGCTCTCTTCTTCTAGTTGATGAGCAGGACCCCGTCGGATCAGTAGATGGGTCGTTGGATCGCCGAGCAGCGGCTCAGCTTTACTTCTTTGAACATGTCATTCTTTTTGTGAATTTTGTTGGGCATCACCTTGTGCGCCCGTTTGTATTCTTTTGTTCATGTGAATATATATATGTATAGTTGTTTTTCTTCCATTTCAGTAGACTTGTGTGGTTATACTTCATGTTCCAGGAAGTTCCAGAATGCGCATTTAGACTGGATTAATCGCATATTAATGAAAACTGGATATAAGTGACCCCGGGAACTCGGGAGTCGAGCGTATGCACGACCCCCGATTTTCAGGGTGTTACATCCATCATCTGGATCTCATGTTTGATGTGGATCATCCATCAAGTGGGGACCACTTAACATGGATGGTTTATCATGCTGGGCTACACTTTGATGTAGGTCATTCATCGTATGAGGCCTACCTTTGATGTGAACCGTGCATTATGCAGGCCGATCTTGATGTGGACCATTCATTATGTGGGGGCTCCTTCAATATAGGTTGTTCATCATGCAGGCCCACCTTTGATGTCTACCATACATCATGTGGGTCCCACCTTTGCTATGGAAAGTCCATCATGTGGGGCCTGCTCGATGTGGATAGTCCATCATGTAGGACTACATTTTTATGTGGGCCGTCCATCATATGGGACCCACCTTTGATGTTCACCATCAATCATATGGGTCCCACCTTTGCTACGGATCGTCCATCATGCGGGGCCCAACTTTCAATACTGGTTGTTCATCATTTGGGCTCGGCTTTGTTGTCAACCTTCCATCATGTGGTCCCACCTTTGATGTAGGTCATCCATCAGTGAAGCATCTATCATGTGGTGCCCACCTTTGATGCGATTGTGTAGGCCCACCTTGATGTGGGCCATTCATCATGTGAGCCCACCTTAAAGAGATTGCAAAGAAAAGGGAAGATGTTAAGATGGAAATTACTTTAAAAAAATTGAAGAATAAACTTATTCAAAAATTAATAAAAAAAATATCTACTCACGTAAGCTAGGTAAGCTGTAATTTATTTTTAAAAATCTTTTTTAATTAATTTCTAAAAAATAAAGTCTAAAATTATAACTTTATCAAATGATCAAGGTCCTAAACAATAATATTTTCTTAGAATAAGCAGATAAGCTCTTATCAGTAGATATAAGATTGCAAAGGCTCTTAAGACATTTTGCTGATGCAAATAATTTCCACCATGTGTGGCCCATCGTTCAGTAATCCAAACCGTTGGTATGATGAACCTTATAGTGGAAATGAGATGGCCTCATTAATCCATACCATTTCCTTGGAAGAGGTTACCCATCAATTTCTTAGCAACCAAAAGAAGGGTTCTGATCGTCAGATGTGACTCAATAACATGTACGACCTTGCAGACTTTGAGGTCCATCGTATCAACGGTTTGGATTGCTGAATAATGTTCCCAACATACAGCGAATCATCTGCGTCGTATCGACGCTTTTACAGGCAGTATCAGTACCATGTAATTCGCATGATTTCTGCTGAGAAAATGACTATAATGCCCTTACAGTTCGGTATTTGTAAATTTCCAATGACTTAGGAGGCTAGGGGTATCACTGTAATTTTAGTGGATACTTTGACTTGACGTCGCTACGTGGTATTGCCGGACATCATACGCATGCCGAACACTCCTGTGTTAGTTTTCCACAACTTAAAAAAAATGATACTAATTCATCTCCCTCACATCTGGCTGTGATCTACAGCTACCCAGACCGTCAATGATTCTGGTCTTAGCGAGTATGGAGCATGTCTCTTGAATCACACTCATCAATCAATCTTAAACATACGATTAATTAGATGGTTAAAGGTAAAATAGTGAGTGGTCCAAATTCAAAGGCAAAGTGAAATTATTAATATTATTTTTTCAGTGTCATTTTTAGTTTATACTCGATCGACAGTCAACGTGCAACATTACCATGCGTATAGTTGAACAGCCTCCGGCATTTTTCAAAGTTGTGTAAAACTAATATACACGTAGCTTCACCCGCATGAGTGGATGCCTGATCAGCCTTAGAAAATAAGGTCATACATGCATATCAAAATAGGCTAATGAAAAAGCGCCACGTAGATGTATCAAGAATAAGACACTTTAAACCTTCGCCCTGGATTGCTGATGTAAGAATTTCGTGCCATAGAAAGTGGGGTAGGACCCACCATGATGTTAGTGAGAAATCCACTCTATCCATCTATATTGTTAGAGCAAGAAGTGGATTGGTTGGTGTACCATACACCACTGACTTGGCTAGTGTGTATATGTTGTGCAACGCTCCTTGAGCTTCGAGCTATACGAACGGTTCAAAGGAGACAAAAGTTATATGAGCCCCACAATGATGTATTTAACATATACACATTGTTCATCCATTTGGCGAGATCATTTTAAACCATGATTCAAAAAGTGAGTCATATCCACATCTCAAGTGGTCTACACCATAAATAATAGTGGGGAGAATGATTCTTACCATTAAACATTCATAGGACCCACTGTAACATTTATTTTTCCATCCAATTTATTTATAAGGTTATGTAGACCTAATGAAGAGGAAAAACAAATATTATGTTGATCCAAAGCTTCTTTGACCAACAAAAGGCTTTCAATGGTTTACATTCAAAACTCTAGTGCTTTTTGTAATGGGATCCACTTGATCTTTAGATCTGTCTTATTTTTCTGGCTCAAACTTTACAACAAGCTCACTCAGTGAACAGACATTTTGGATATAACACACCTCATGGTGAGACCCACATAACTTGGAGACATCAACACGCGAGCTGATTTGGTGGTGTGTGGTATACTAGCCAATTGGCTTCTTAGTCAAGGTAGATCCAAAACATAAGTAAGTTATTCATAGAAAAATATGAGAATGGAATGTCCATGATTAAAACATTCCTGGGTTACTGAAGTTTTAATACTTTTACATGTACAAATGTTTTGATACTTTTATATCTTATATTTATCCAAGGAGGAAGGACATTATGAATAATATGGATGGTATATCAAACTAATGGTTAACCCAACAAAGTTTAATCAGTAGCCATTTCCTTACCTACTTTTTCCTATCTTAAACCATGCTTGAATTCTAAATTACCTTAATTTTAGAACCATGTACCACTATAATCTATTAAAGCGACACTTAATAGGAATTTCGTGGGAAAGACTTTCATAGGCAATCCATGTCTACAAATAGTAAAGATTATAGTATGCAAAAAGGAGATTTTGCCTTTTTACAATGGGTCCCCAAAGACTTGATATGTGTGGTGGGTGTCAGGTCGTGTGGGGCCACCATGGAATCCATGTCCAATCACCATTATGACAATGGTGTTTTTCCACGCGCTTGAATTATTTAAACTACATAATATATTGTCATAAGGTAGTCCAATGAAAAAGCGTCATAAATAATATATACATCACATCAAATTTTATATAAAAAATTTCTTAATTTTAATTGTAAGTAGCATTTATAACAGAGACTCATGCCAATTTTTCCTTGACACCACATCATGATCAAATGAGTAAATGGGCCCATCCAAACCTCATTGCACTTCAATAGACAGGTGCATCTAAGACTCTTCACCATGCAATCCACATCTATATAAACACACCTATGTTATGTACAAATTAAATATATGTGCTTCAATCTGAACCGTCCAGATCATGCGCCCGGTTTGGGAAGACATTGTATACTGATTTTTAAAACCATTGATTTTTTTTATTTTTATTTTTTTCCACAGAGTAGTTAGATTTTTTTTTTTCTGGCCACCAATCCACAAGGGCTTGTAGTTTTAGACGTTCAATGGACGCTCATGATCATAGACATGGTAATTAGTGGGCCCTACATTGTCACGTACTAAGCCCAAAAAACCTTTAAAAGACTAGACCACAGAATCATCTCGACCGAGACCTAGCTAGAGAGGGAAAACCTTGTTAGGTGTCCGTCGGGTCCGGGTCCATGGTAATGCATATGTTTTATTTAGGCCGTCCATTTATTTTTGATATATCATTTTAGAGCAAAAGCTTAAAAAAGAGGCAGATTAAAGGATCAAGTGGACCACATCATACGAAGCAGTGGGGATTGAAATATTACTATTGAAAATTTGGAGGGATCATAGCAAATGAACATCACGGTGGGCCTTAGGAAGTTTTCAACGCTAGGAATTCAATACCCACTTCTTCCTGTGGTGTGGTCCGTTTCAGCCTACAATTTACCTCATTTTTGGGCTCATGTCCTAAAATGTTATGATAAAATGGATGGACGGTGTGGATTTACATAAATCAAGGTGGGCCCTAGGGAAAGGGTCGCACCGTCTTGGGTGAGGTGGGGCCGCACCTAATCTGCTCGCCGTGAACGGGTGCGTGTACGACTACCAAACTTGCTACACTTCTACCATGCTGACAAAATGGTCATCTATCATCGTGCATGGATTGCCGTCAAATTATCACATTGAATTGATAGATCCGTGGCCCACACCTTTGTACGATGTACATTGATTTTCAATTTTGATCCGTGGGGCCCATGTTTTGATAATCCGGAAGAATGGTTTGTTATTTACCAACGTTGGATTATTTCTGAATATTATCTACGATTGACGGTTAAGAAGAAAAATAGAACACTCGGCCCTAATCAAATGTAAAAGTCCCTGATATTGGTCGATGGATCTTTCGATCTTGGAGAATTTTGAACAACGCAGCATCCATATTAGGATAAAACGGACCAACGGTCTAGATTATTGAAAGATGGCCCCACTTATCGTAATTGAGGGTCCGTGTATACGTTGCAAAGATGCGGATCATGTATCATACCTTTCTACCATGAATTCTATCAAAGAGATCGAGTGGGAACCGTTTACACCGTACTGGTGGTACGGATCTATAAATCATCGCCGACGGATTTTTGGACGTCCCACGACTAACGAAACATACCCATTGGAGAATCCAATCTAACATTTCTTCTGACACTGAATCTCAGCCGTTCGAAGGCCGTTGATCAGTCTTATAGGATTGTCCGCCTATATAGTATTTTTTTTTTTTTTTTTGAATTTTTAAATCTTTATGATCCCAGTAAATTCACTGGATGGACGGTTGCGATTAAACATCCGCGTGTACGCTGGAGAGAGTTTTCACCATCTCTACCGTATCCAAATTTCCCAAAAGTTGCCTTTTTCATGCCTTCTTTAATTAATTAATTATTTCTGGTGAAATACTTTAATACTCTAGTATTGTATGATAATGATACGCAGGCAGTTAGAAATTACACTGAATTTGATTACGTGACATGCAAATAATTCAAAATAGACCGTCCAAATTGTGGGCATGAGTTTAGATGTATAAGGATTTTTATTTTTTATTTCTATTTTTTTTAACACTTGTTTGGTTACTGAAGTATTCGGTTGTGGACATTTATTGGAGGGGAGAAATGAAAAATATCTTTGTGGACTTATTTTAAAAAACAGGTGTCCACGAATCAGAGGTTAGGATTGCTCAACTAACCTGATATTTTCTGCCGTAACTTAGAATTAGATTTTGGTTAATATAAAGCCACTTGTACTATTTTTAAGTGCCTGCGTATCAAGCGTCACATGCAGCTAGAGTATTAAATAAGTCCCCGTATTTCTCACGTTCTCAGTCAGGTATCACCAAGCCATCAGATCGGCTCGTGGCCTAAGCCATACGCTACGGTGGGGCCCACAGGCGTCGCCTTCCGTGTACCTTACGGTCTGAAAGCGAGCTGGGCCGTCGGTTTCTGGCTATCGCTCTGGACGCGGATAAGGTGGTATTGCCCACACCATCCCCAGTGGTGATGTGGTGATGTGTTAGGAGCCCTGGGGCCCACCTTGATTATTTTTTTATATCCTCACCGTCTATCCGTTTTTCCAGCTCATTTTAGGGGTATGAATACAAAAATGAAGAATATCCAAAGTTCAAGTGGACCACACCAAGAAAAACCATGGTAATTTAATGTCTACTGTTAAAAACTTCCTGGTGGCGACAACATGTTTTGGATCACCGTTCATCCAGCTCTGTATGAACTTATCAACAGGTTGGATGGCAAATAAACATTACAGTGGGCCCTTGGAAGGTTTCAACGGTGGGTGTGAGCTTTGGGGAAAAATGGATGGATATAAAACACATACATCAAGGTAGGCCCCACAGCGCCCAACACATCAATCCACCACCTAATCCACGTCAATGGCTCAGTGTCAATACTAACGGAGATAAATGACGGCGACGTCCCTCCACTGAGGAAATCGTTAGTCGCCGTCAGATTAACCAGGGTCCAAGCAATCCAACCCGTATTAGGTGTGTTGTTCTGTCGGTCGCCTGGCGCTTTTGTCGGTGCGCCTGATTGCTACACGCGAGAGTAGACATCTGTATCCTACTCTCTCACACGTGCAAATATAGGAAACGTGTGGTTAATCTGGACCCTACTTTTATCGGATGAAACTTCCTATGTACGGTAAGCCAAACCAGGACGCGGATTTCCTGCCAAAGCCTTTTGCAGGAAGTTCCTGCGCAAGGATGCTGAGTGGGGCCCACCTAGATGTTTGTGAGAAATCCACTCCGTTCATCCGTTTTTCGAGCTCATTTTAGGACGTGAGTCCAAAAATGAGATGTATCCACCACACAAGAGCAAATAGTGGGAATTCAGCTAGCACCGTTGAAGCATTCCTATGGTCATAAAAGTTTTGTATCAGGCTATCTTTATGGTATTTTCACTTCATCCCATTGGGAATGACCTTATAAAGGGTTTAAATAGCATATAAACGATAAAGTGGAGCCCAGGAAGGTTCAACAGTAGTAATATCTTTCCCCAATTTTCCCTCTCGTGTGATTCACTTGAGTTTTTTTAATCCCAATCATTTTTTATCAAACGTTCTAAAATGAGCTAGCAAAACAGATGGACGGATTGGATTTCTCACATACATTGTAGTGGGCCCCACCGAACATCCTTGCGAAGACGGGCTTTGGCAGGAAATCCGCGTCCGCCAAACAACACGTACGAAGGAAAGAAGGACGCCGATTAGCTACTGAGAGGTTGAGTAGCAAGACTCGCTACTGAAGTGACGTCATCAAGTTCTGTGGGCCCCATTATGATGTATTTTTTGTATCCACACTGTCCATCTATTTTTAGAGATCATATTATAGCATTACCCAAAGAATGAGTCAGATCCAAAGCTCTAGTGGACCACACCACAGTAAACAGTGGGGAGAGTGACACCTACCATTAAAAAATTATAAGGGCTACAAAAGTTGTCGATCAAGCTGATATTTATGTTTTCCCTTTTTCCATGTCTGCGTTAACACATGAACAGATTGGATCTCAAATAAACATCATGATGGACCTTGGGAAGGTTTCAACGGTGGGCGTCACTCTTCCCACTGTTTTCTATGGTGGGGTCCATTACAGTCTTGTATCTGCTTTATTCTTTGGCTCATACCTTAAAATGATCTCTCCAAATGTATGGACGGTGTGGATACAACACATGGATCATGGTGGGGCCCACGGTCCATGTATGAAAAAGGAAAGATATTTATGCATTTGCATGTGACCCGGTCATTAATGTTGATATAGCTAGTGGTTGGGCTGCATGAAGCTTTGTCTAAGGTCTACCTGCATTGTTCAACCTAAGTTTAAACCTGACTTGAACCTCTCGTGGACTAAAATCTTTATAAAAATTGTAAAGAGATGAAATTAGTATTTAAGTGAGGAAAGAGGAAAATAAATAAATATTTGAAAGTAGAAGACAAAAAAGAGGTTAGTATGAGAAAGTCTTTTTAATTCATCCCTGACTGCCCTAAGAACTATAGAAAATAAAACAAGATACAAAGGTGGAATTGATTAAGACAGAAAAAGAAACTGAAATGAGGTTACTGACTCAAATTCATTTCAAGAGATGTTTTCTTCCATTATTTTGAATTTGAGACAAGTGCTTGGATGATTAAGGAAGAAAATAAGGATGAGAAATGGATTAAGGCAGTAAGCTATCCACTATCTATGTCCAACTACAACCCGGTTTTGAAATAGGCTGGAATTTTAAGCCCATCTAGCCTAAGCTCGACCCGAGGTGGGCCAAGCCTGACCCTTAGGGTAGATACTCTAACTTAAGCTTGACCCAAGGCGGGCCAAGCCCAAAACCCAACAGGCCAACCTGGCTCACTACACCCTATTGGTGAATTTGAGATAAGAGCTTGGATGATTGAGGAAGAAAAGGAAGATGAGAAACGGATTGAGCCAGACTTATGGGCAAGCGACTATTTATGTCTAAGCTAAGCCCGAGTTTGTAACAGGTTGGAATTTTAAGCCCAAGCCCGACCCTTAGGCTATATACTCCGGTCCAAGCTCAACCCAAGGTAGGCTAAGCCTAAAAGCCCAACAAGCCAACTTGGCCCATTGACACCCTTGTTGGTGACTCGATGTAGTAGGATTTGATTGGGCCACATGCTTCCATCATAGAGGGTCCCGTCGGACATGGTTTGGCTAGTGACCCCAATCTCAACCAGCTAGTTGGTGTTAAAGCTATGTGGGTCCCATGATAATGTTTTTGTTTAGCCACATCGTCCATCCATTTTAACAGCTCATTTTAGGGCATGAGAGGCATCCATTTTAACGGCTCATTTTAGGGCATGAGCCAAGAAAGGAGGCATATCCAAATCTCAGGTGAACCACAACATAAGAAAATAACTTTGATTGAACATCCACCGTTAAAAACTTCTTAGGGCTAATTATAATACTTATTTGCCATCTTACCTATTGATAAGGTCACACAGACCTGGATGAAGGGAAAACACAAATATCAGCTTGATCAAAAACTTTTGTTGTCCTAAAATGTTTTTAACGGTAAGCATTTGATCCCCACCGTTTCTTATGGTGTGCTCTACTTGAGATCTGGATTTGCTTTAGTTTTGGGCTCATGCTATTAAATGATCTGGCAAAAGAGATGGACAACAAGGATAAAACACATACATCATGGTGGGCCTATAGAGCTTTAAAACTAGCTAGCTGGTTGGCGCTGGGTTCATTAGCCAAACTATGCTCAGGCCTATTGAGATTGTTATGTACTGCACCAAACAACTTTAAAACATTCTTTATGTAAGCCCATCTATTATAGTGGCACCTAACCTAATTAGATCTTGGCATGTTAGATCATCTGCCATTAGGTGGCCATGCAATCTGTATGTGTCCTTTGGATGGCTCATCATGAGGCTTGTAACTCATTGTACTAAAAAAGAGAGCTTGGAAGTTGTTTGCTTATAATTTGAATATATAGTACATACCTTACGCATTGTTTTGAACTTAATTATGTTTACTCCATAAAATGTGAGGGCCATACATAAAAAAAAAAAAAAAAAGGAGATAAAGCTGGCTAAACATGAAGAGAGAAAAAGGATTAGAGGGTGAGCTTTTCGATGACATGCAATTGTAACATCCTGAATTTTCACTGTTTTAGATTTCCAAAAATCCTTGAATTTTTTTTTCGTATAATTAACTTATAATATCACTTAATGACCATTAGCACTCAATGTTAGTATATACAAGGGTGAAACTAGTAAAGAACCGCACAAGTTAAATTAATCAACCATAGGAAGTCAACGAATCTGCCCGATCACTTGAACATCAGGTGTAGCCCCATGATTTACTCACATAGGACCCAAATCTAATCAACTCATCGCTAACTAATTAAGACAATCATGACTAAATTAAAGATCTAATCGGGGCCGAATCAGATAAGGCCCAGATCTTAACTAATAGACCAAATCAACCCCGCTACTCTTTTAGCTTAAAACCGACGGTTTAGAGTAATCATGACTAAATCTCCACTTTCACTAGTTATAAATAGGCCACACTATGAACATAGTTAATCCAAACCCCAATCATCACTCACGAGAAATCTCAATACCTAATTCATTCCATAAATGTCCTGATTTCCCGAACAAGCTCTAAACTGCTCGTTAGTGGGCCACTAGTTACAAAATTATAGAGTAATGTCTGTCTTACTGGGCTTGACGTCCATCGCGGGAGTTGGACCTGGGAACGGTCCAGAACCACTCAACTTGAGGCAAAGGATGAATGCATGAGAAGTGCAAATACCCTAAAGGAAGAAGCTGAAACTTAAGTAAATTGGGTCGTCCACTCTTATGCAAAGTTGAGAGTTTCGGACCGTCGGTTTGCGACCAAACTTCACATGTGGAGTAAGGATATTTTTCTGCTCATATTCGTATAGCCATGGCCCTGATTGACTATTGATGACCGTTAAACAGACTTCCAATCATATTCGTTGATTGACACATCCAAATGGTGGGCCGATCGTATCTATACGTAGATCATCATTAGGGCTAACTATCCTATGGTGTATATCGACTTATACACCCCATAGTGGGCCCTAGAGGCTAGAAAAATCCTCCCATAGGGCTAGTATAGTAAAAACCCAACACTTGGGACCATTTGCACCAAATCCGGCATTATAAAAGGGGCTTCTTTTGAGCACCCCACTCCCCATACGATTTTGCCGTAGAAAAAGGAAAGAGAGAGAAAAGGGAGAAAGAATATAGGAAGAAGAGAGGAAGAGAGAATGAAGAAGAGGGAAGGTAGGCCATAGCTCTAGTGGGGCTTAAAGGAGACAGATTCTTGCAACTCATTACCTATTCCTTAACAAATCCTTCACCCACAACCCGAAGAGCCCCTCTCCACCGATTAAGTAGGTAAAACTCTCATCTCTTATAAATCCCTCATGTTAAGGGTAGATTTACATGAGATTCTAACATGCAAGTACATTGTCTTATGATCCTGGCTGATTGACACCGAGTTCGGCGTTCCTAGGTCGTTTTCCAAGCTTTCAACGATCCATAGGTGCGGACTATTATCCTTAGGTGGCCTAGCACCGATTTTATTATGAATCTAATGATTTTGATTGCTTGGATGATGTATTTGAAGAATCTAGAGAAAACCTAAGATTTGGATGTTTGTTTGGGGATTGTATGAGATTGTTTGTTTTGTTTAGTTCTCATATGATGTTGTTTGTGTTTCTTACATGATTAAGTTACAATGGATGATTACATGTTCATGTCTTGTATGATTTTCTCATATGGTGTTGCTTTGTAACATGTATGATTTGTTAACCCTTGTGCATTTGATCTACGAGATATAGGAAGTGCTTAACTTCCCCACTAACCCACACAACACACATGCACCTTTGTTCATGATAATGTTAGCTTTGCTTGTTAAAGATTTGAATCATATGTTGAGAAGTATGAAAACATGATATTGTTTATACTGGTTGATACGTTGATAGTTGGCATGTTATGGATCACCATCAAAACCCTTGGGTTGGTCAGGAATATGAGAAAAGCGAAGGTGGTCCCGTTGGTAGGACTATTTTGAGGCTAAACCAATGGATTTTGGCGGGTGCGTTAGGCGACAGTAGTTAGACTACATGGGTCGCTCGTACCCGATGTCGTCTGTCACGTACTTGCCTGGACTCGTGCGGTCTAGCCTACTGGCTGACCAACCTTGTTTGCTCACATATGTATGGAACCTGGAACACCTTACAGCCGTTGGGGCCCAACGATAACCAATTGAAGCTGATCCACCGACTCGTGAGCTGGGCATGGTGGAATGGGATGCTGTATTTGAGCTGTCGGCTTACGCTGGGGCGACGAGCCTCCCCGTAGTGACTGCGAGTGATCCCTTTTCTCAGTACTCCCCATGTGCTTAAAGTCAGGGATGGGGAACCTGACGGGATCAAGGTGCCCTGACCTCGCACGTTGAGGGGCCCTGACATCGCAACTAGTTGAGGGCATTGATACGTGGGGTGTATCAGTTTCCCCAACCTGCTGGATGAATGGATTTAACTAAGAACTCGGCTAACATTTTCATACATCACACTAGCTAGATTGGCGACTCGGCAGTCGAGGTCGTGATGAGGGAGTGTTGTTCATATGTGATCGTTAGATGGAGTCACTTGAGGGAGTGTCATAGCGAGGGCATGTATCATATCAACTATCATGCATACGCATTAATAAGACTAGTTAGGTGTCTATGAATACTTGTCTTTCATTAAATGCATAATATAATTGATGCCTGTTACAACTTAAGACTAATAGCACCCACTGAGTTGATCACTCACTCCCACTCTGGGATGGTGTTTTAAAACACCAACCAAACTCTCTCATAGTTGCAGGTGACGAGGAGTACGAGGAGCTTGGCAGCACAAGCCTTGAGGAGGAGGATGAGCTGTCCTATTTCCAGGTGATGGATAGTTCCCCATCGGCCCAGTAGACGGGATTTGGATCGCTGAGTAGTGGGCTCAGCTCTATTCTTTTGGACATGACATTTTTTTGTGATTTTGGTTCGGCAACGCCTTGTGCGACCCATTTATATTCTTTTGGACTTGTATAAATATTTGAATTCTGTCAAACACAAATTAATAAAAATCGGTTATAATTGATACCCGGGAACTTGGGAGTCGAGTGTCTGCACGACCCCTAATTTTCAGGGTGTTACAAGATGGTATCAGAGTAATGGTTTGGAATTAATTGAGCCGTGGACCATAAATTGACTAACGCGACCGCTGACTTGAGAGGAAATGCAATAAAAAACACAAAAATGCTAGGAACCACCCCAGTCCCTGAACTGACGGTATTAGGCAAAAGGGAGACTTTTAAGGTATTAGGGTTGGGTAGCGAGAGATAGTAGCGACGCTAGGAAACAGGTCCGAGATACTTACAATACCTTAGCCCGATGATAGAAACGAACCAGAACTGAATGATTAGACGGTCGAGATCACCGTCTAAGTCCAAATGAGCTAATACCAGACTAAAATTGATAGTTCTGACCCATTTGGGGATGAAGACAGAGGTGAATGAAAATTCACCGAAATTAGTGAAACAATAGAAAAATTAAATTTTGACCACTAACTGGGGGAATCTCGCAAAACTAGTCGGCTCATTGGGTAGATCAGCTTCTTCTACCCCAAATTAATATAAGGCACATCAAATAACTCATTCCGGTTGGTGAGATATGCGCGTCGAAAGACCTCGACAACCCGGGGAGCCAGAGCCCCGCGTGGCCCCCGCCCCGGGAAGCCAGAGGTAGGCGTGGCCCACGCCGGCCTGTGTTGCCCCTGCCGGCCCGCGTGGCCCCCGCCAACCCGCGTTGCCCTCGTTGAAATTTTCTGTGAAATTAAGTCGACTTCAAAAATTCATATCTCCTTCGCTACAACTCCGATTTAGGTGATTCAAAAACCAGATTAAAGCTTGATGATTTAGTTTTATATAAAAATAAAAAAAATAAAATAAAAATTATAGTATAGTTAAAATTAAGATAAATTTTCAACTATTTGAAAATTTTTAATTTTAGGTAGTTGTTGCTCCTAGAATTTTAATAAATTATTTAGAATTCCAATTGATATGAAATTTTGTGGGATGACTTAAAACCTAATGATAAATCATTGTAAAAATTTTAAAAATAATTCAATTGCTAAAAGTATAAGAAACGTTACAAAAATTAGATACATTTTAGTATCTTATAAGAAATTGTTAGTTTCGAATAACTTATGCTTCTAAAATTTTTTATAATTTTTATGGAACTTGATTGTAACATCCTGGATTTTCACTGTTTTGGATTTCCAAAAATCCATTAATTTTTAATTTTTAATTTTTATTTTTATTTAATTAACCTAAATATTACTTAATAACCATTAGCACTCAATGTCAGTATATATAGGAGTGGTACCAGTAAAGAGCCGCACCAGTCCGATTAATCAGCCATAGGAAGCCAATGAATCCGCCATGTCACTTGAACATCAGATGTAGTGTAATGTCCCGTCCAACCAGAACAGTGTACTGAGGCGTCCTCGTAGGATTTGCCGTAGGACCGTTCGTTTAAACTACTCAGGGTTTGGTGCCATAACTAAATTAAGTTAGGATTAGCCCATTAGAGTAGACCAGTCGGGTTGTGATTGGGCCAAGTGCGGGCCGTCAAGCCAAATGACCATTTACACTTGGCAGCAGCCCGTGCGGGCTACACCGCGACGTGGAAAGGTCAGAAAATTATAAAAATTGAGGGGAGCATAGATCTCACTGGGCTTGGGGATCATCGCGGACCACGGACCCAGTGGACACCCAGAAGTGTAATCTGGCACTTGCCAGATGCGCTCCATCAATGCCAAAATTAGAATCTGGCACGTGTAAATAAAAATTGAAATGTAAGACATTTCGGCCATCAGATTTCTTCATAATTTACGATAAGGGTCTAATGTATTTTTCTACACCCGCCCACAAAATCTGGGTCCCGATCGTGGCACGGTGACCGTTGATCGCGAATCAGACCCGTGCAACCACACCCCATATCTGATCATTCCCAAATTTTACATGGCCCTTTATCGGGCCATGGAGCACCTATCCTATAAGTTTCATGGCCAGAGGACCACCAGAACTGCCTTAGTTATCCAAACAAGCTCTAGACCGCTCGTTGGTGGACCACTAGTTCCAGAACTATAGAATAATGTCCGTCTCATTGGGCTTGACGTCCATCGCTGGAATTGGACCTGGGTAAGGTCCAGAACTGGTCAACTTGAGCTGAAGGATGAGTGCATGAGAAGTGCAAATACCCTAAAGGAAGGAGTTGGAACTTAAGTGAATTGAGTCGTCCACTCTTATGCAAAGTTGAGGATTTCGGACCGTCGGTTTGCGACCAAACTTTACCCATGGATTAAGGATATTTCCCTGCTCATATCCGTATAGCCGCGGCCCTGATCGACTATCGGTGACCGTTGAACAGACTTCTTATCATATCTGTCGATCGGCGCATCCAAATGGGGGCCGATCATATCCATACGTAGATCATCATTAGGGCTAGCTATCCTACGGTGTATATTGACTTGTACACCCCATAGTGGGCCCTAGAGCTTAGAAAGACCCTCTCATAGGTCTAGTATAGTAAAAATCCAACACTTGGGGCCATTGTCACCAAATCTGGCATTATAAAAGGCCTTATTTGGGGCACCCACTCCCTCATACGAATTTGCCCTAAGGAACAAAGGGAGAGAGGAGAGAAAAAGGAGAAGGAAGAGAGGAAGAAGAGAGTGAAGGTGAGAGTGAAGGTGGACCGTAGGTAAGGTGGGATCCAAGGGAGGTCAATCTTGCACCACCCTACCTCTTCTTTAAGGAAGACCCCTCCACTACAACCACAAGAATCATCCGTTGATCATGTAGGTAAAACCCCTCACCCATTTTTCTTGAAATCCATGTATTGAGAAGAGATTGACATGAATTTTAACATGCAAATGCTTGCTTTAGGGATTCCGGCCGTTCAACCCCAAAAATCCATCTTCCTAGGTCGTCTTTCAAGCCTCCAACGATTCATAGGTGCGGACTATTACTCTTAGGTGACCTAGCACCAATTTTAATACGAGATTAATGATTTTGATTGCTTGGATGTTATTTTTAAAAGCCTAGGAAATTCTAGAAATTGTATGTTGGTTGAAATGGTATAGATTTATATGTTTAACTCTCTCTCATGATGTCGTTTATGTTTTCTCACATGATTTGATGTATGGATGATCATATGCTCATGCCATGCTAATTTTTATATGTTGTTGCTCATATTTCGTATGATTTCATTACTCTTGTGTGTATGATTTCTCAACATGGAGGAAGTGTTAACTTCCTCAATAACCCACACCATACACATACACTTTATTTATAATATTAATGATTTTACTTGTAGGAAAATTTGAATTGTATGTTGAGCAATATAAGATCAAGGTGTTGAATATGTTTGATGTTACATTGGTAGTTGGCATGCTATGAGTCACTATTCCTACCCTTGGGTTGGTCAGGAACATGAGGAGAGCGAAGGTGGTTCCATTGGTAGGACCACCTTGAGGCTAAACCCATGGGTTTGGGCGAGTACGTGTGGGCGGCAGTAGTTAGACTACATGGGTCGTTTGTACCCGATGTCGTTCCGCCACATACTTGCCTGGGCTTGTGCGGTTTAGTCCATTGGCTCACCCACCCGATTTGTTAATCATGTTTGCTCACATATGTATGGAAACTGAAACACCCTACCACCGTTGTAGCCCAATCGATACCGGATGGAATATTGATCCACAGTCTCGTGAGCCGGGCATGGTGGAATGGGACACTGTGTCCGAGCTGTCGGCCTACGCTGGGGTGACGCGCCTCCCCGTAGTGACCGCGAGCGACCCCACATTCAGCACCCCCATGTGCTTGAAGTCGGGGATGGGAAAAATCCGACGGGGTCAAGGATCGCGGGGTCTCGGCCTCACACATTGGGGGGTCTTGGCCTCGCAACTAGTTCAGTGCATTTGATACGTGGGGTGTATCAGATTCTCAAATCTGCTGGATGAATGGACTTAACTAAGAACCTGGTTAGCATCATCATTGCATGGCATTAGCTAGGTTGGCGACTCGGCAGTCGAGGTCGCACTGAGGGAGTGTTGCATTGGCGATCGTTAGATGTTGTCGCATGAGGGAGTGTTGTGGTGAGGGCATACATCATATCATCCTGCATCCATGCACATTAACAAGACTAGATAGATGTTTATGACTGATTGCTTTTCATTAAATTCTTATTATAATTGATGCTTGTTGTGACTTAAGGCTAATAGCACCCACTGAGTTGATCACTCACTCCCACTCTGGGACGGTGTTTTAAAAACACCAACCAGACCCGTTCATAGATGCAGGTGATACAGATTTCGTGGAGCCTGGTGATGTGAGTCTCGAGGAGGAGGATGAGTTCCCTTCCAGTTGATGAGCGGGATTCCATCGGATCAGTAGATGGGTCGTTGGATCGCCGAGCAGCGGCTTAGCTTTATTCCTTGGGGCATGCCTTTCTTTTTGTGATTTTGTTGGGCGTCACCTTGTATGCCCGTTTGTATTCTTTTGAACATGTATATATATATATATATATATATATATATATATATATATATATATATATATATAGGTATAATTGATTTTCAGTAGACTTGTGTGGTTGTGCTTCATGTTCCAAGAAATTCCAGAATGCGCATTTAGACTGGATTAATCGCATATTAATGAAAATTGGTTATAAGTGACCCCGGGAACTCGGGAGTCGAGCGTATGCACGACCCCCGATTTTCAGGGTGTTACATTGATATATATTGAAATTTTGGATAAAAAGGGTTAAATTAATTATGAATTATCAAAAAAAATTATAAAAATTATCCAGTAATTAAAAGTGATAAATACTTTATGAACAAAAGATGTATTGAAATCGAAAGTTCCTACAACTAAAAGTTGCCGATGGACCAGATGTATCTCTTTTATCGTAGAGTTTTAGGATTGAATTCAAATTAGGAATTTCTTTCAAAGATCCTAGGAATCATCCTAGGTAATTAAATTAAACCCTTATTCTTCCCCTCTCACTCCCCTCAATTGCTTCTAAACCCCTAGAGAGAGAGAGACCTCTCCCTCTCCCATCCTTAAACCCAAATCCTAAAACCACATTCTTCTTCACATTTCCCATCTCCCTAACCCATCTCTTCTTCCTCATCTCCAAACTATATTCCCAAACCCTTTTTTAACCATTTTCTTTTTCTCGATCCCATTCTCAAGTTCACCTACAAAACCCATTTCAAACTCATCTTCTTCTCCTTTACAAAACCATCCCATCTCAACAACCACCCTCGAAATCCCACTCCATTCACTCATTCACTTCCACTTCCATTCACAAAACCCATTCACCAAAACTCATTCATAAAACCCAACATCAACCCTCTTTCTCAAATCCCATTCTCAAATCCATTCCCACACCCATCCTTCCACATTCATTTCCAACCCATTTCCCCACGACCCATCCTTAACAAACCTTCCTCAAAAACATTCCTAAACTCATTCTCTAGTCTTCTCAAAACCACCCCTAAAATCTTCCCTCCAATGACCCACCTACATTTCTCATAGCCAATCCATCCTAACCGAGGGATATGGCGTTCTTGGCAACCGTTGCCTCTTTCTTCTCCATTCCGGTGATCCTTTCCATTAAGGGGAAAAAGCACACCCGTCCACGTCCGACCCAGAGGAATAGTAGCTTAACCTAATGGACAATTAGTAGTTTATTCAAGTTAGTTAGAATTGCTTTCATGTGTTGAAGGATAGTTGTAACCTTTCTTGCTTTGATTAGGCTGTATTTCCCTTAAATTTGCGGTATCTAGTGATACATGTAAATCCATACTATATAATGTAACTGGCCATGCCAATGGCATTTTGAAATTCGACGTGAATGTATGGATTGAAATTCTCTTGTCACTTTGTGAATACTTGCATTATTGTTGCCAATAGACTAGTCATGTCTTTTCATATTAAAATTTAACATTGGGTGTCTATTTAGGAATTATTTATAATCGTGCTAGGAATCATCCCGTGATTAAGTTTGATTATATATATATATATATATATATTTGTTTAAGTTATTTTGGTGCAATTAAGTTAGGACCCTTAAGTAGGATTAAGTTTCATAGTTTAATACTCTGTAAGCTCATGTTAGAGGCGGACTACAGTAAAATATATTGAGTTTTCCCATTCTCTTATGGACTCAAGATTCCAACAAAATTGAGAAGATGATATCCTTCATCTTTGCCTTCCTACGCCCTTACTAGCGTTATTAGCACTCCAAACTTCCCGAATACCTTAGAACCTCAACTATTCCTTCATTCTTGAAATTTATGAAACTAAAGTGTAGTCTGCAATTAACCCACTAGCTATAGAATTGAAATGGTAATTCATATAAAAATTTGTATCTTTAAAAACTTTTTAAGATGATCGTTGCCCATAGGCATGTTGAGAGAATTATTAAACCCCAAATTGGATATAAATTAAAACGAGAACTCTCGTATACCAAGACCCAAAGGACAACCTTATAAATAGGAGATTTAAACTTTCTAACGATGGTCGTTCCCTAAACATTTAGATTGATCAGACTGCGGAATTACAGAAGTATACGCCTACGAAGCATTCGCGGCTTGACCCAATTCTCAGTCCTGAGTGACTACCAATGGACTCACTGCTTTAACCGAGCAGAAGACTAGGATCCACCATGTCACGCCCTGAACTCGAAAACCGGGCTCACAAAATTCCCGATCGCCGAATCCGGCGCCGACAGCCTCTGTAGAACCCCATTCTCGGATCCCAGCACCCATTCACCAGGTTCCGATCCTGGGATACTACAAGGAGGGTTTCAAATCATCAGTCTGATTCATAATGAGCATAACAAAAGCATAACCCACAAACAATAACCACAAGAACACCACCACAAAATCAACTATGATCAAAAACTTTGAGTACAATGCGTCTGAAAGGGAAAATACAATGTAACGAAAGAAACAAAACTCCAGAAGCTCGACTGCACGCTCCAACTATGGCGAGACTATGGCTGCGACTGCATCCTGGCGTCACCTGCACGCATCAATCGTGCATAAGCTTATAGAAAGCTTAGAGGGTGGTGTAAGTATGTGCGCAATATAAGCGTGCTCAAAATGCAAGGTCAGAGTAATGTGGAATCATGGTTATGAGCACATGAATACAATCAGCCGTACCAAGGCTATGTGGTGCAAGATATGAATGCTATCGGCCATAACACGGCCATGCGATGCGAGATGCAACTCAAGCATGCCAATCCTCATCAGGTATCAGTACAGTTCTCATTCTGGATAATCACCGGGGTTCAATACACTCCAAATGGCACTGTCGCTCTCCTAACCGCACAGTCCAAGTGAGCGTAAGAAACCTCACTATCCGCCTGGCCAATAGTCTGCCAATACCTATCCGGCACATCGGTAGCGGACCCATTCACGAGCTGGTCAAACTCAGCCTAGTATTGCCCCCTACCCTCGGGCGAGTAAGGCCACACTCCTTTCCAACCGACCACGACACAATGGGAGATGCGGCCTCCTGGTATTTGGCCCTCATGCGCTCATATATCCACTCGGTCTCGACGTTGGAGTCATCCTCTGGTACCATCGGGTTTAGGAATTTTTACCCAGGGACGTCTATGGCGCCCGTATGCTAGAACCAAACATTTTCGATATCCAACCCAGCCATCCACGATGTGTCTGTGGAGGCTATGGCCCTGATGTCGCTAGGGCATACAGTAACTACAATCACACAAATGCAAGTGCATGAGTCACACTATCAGTCATGTAACAGTCCTGCATGTATCATGCACTTATATGGGGCAACTATGCCTATCAGGGAGCCCATAAACAGTCTGCCCAAAGGCATATGCTATGATCGGTCACTCCTCACATCAGGCATACATATGATGCGTATGATCATGAATCATGGATCTATGCTATACATGTTATGTGGTGATGGGCTCTGATCAAAATGAAGATGGGCCTGGACGGCCTATATACTACAGGTATGGGCCTATTAATGGGCCTTAGGGAGAATCGTAATGCAGACATTTAACCAACATTATCCTCACAATGTGGACATCAAACCAACATTGCTCCCAAGGAATGGCCTTCCAAGAATCACACATTGCAATGGGCCCTCTCTTTTTTTTTTACATCTTATTGGGCCTCGACCCATGGGCCTCTAGTACATCAAATGGCCTCATACATGGGTCTCACATACATCAAGGTGGGCTCTCAATGACGGGCCACAAATGCATCATCATGGGCTTGGTCACATGGGCCTTGCATACATCACAGTGGGCCTCATGATATGGGCCCTAATACAAATCAAGGTGGGCCTCAACAAGGACCACCAATACATGAAGATGGGCCTCCACAATGGGCCTTAATTTATCTCCAAAACGGTTGGACAGTTGGATGAAACACATGCATCATGATGGAGCCCACACTAATGGAGGGTGTGGTTTACAATACATACATAAGTGGGTCCCATGTGGGGCCTACCATAATGTTTATTTTCCATCCAACCCATTGATAAGGTCACTCAGACCTGGGGCCCACAGTAATGTTTATTGCCATCCAACTGTTCATAAGGTCACGTGGACCAGGGTAGGGCCCACTGGACTGGGGCCCACTGGAATGTTTATTTTCCACCCAAAGTATTTGTAAGGTCACATGGACCGTGGGTTGGGCCCACCATTTATTTACATACAATCTGTAACACGGTCAGGAGCCCACCGTGATGATTTTTTTTTTATATTTTATTTTATTTATATATGTATAAATATATATTTATATATCACGTGGACAGGGGGCCCACCGTGATGTGGTCCACAAATCCAGCCCGCTCATTATGTGTGCCCCACTTGGCTGAGGGTACAGACCAAGTTTCGGCCGCATCCAAATTTCAGGTAGGCCCCACCAAGTGTTTTTATATGTTTAGACATGTCTTCACATGATTTTAGATGGTGTGGCCCACCTAAGTTCCGTATAAGGCTGATTTTTGAAGTGGACGTCTAGTCTGTGGGGACCCATCAAATGCACGGTGCTGATGGTCAGAACACATCAAGGTGGGGCCCACAGCTGGGGCCGTGAGCCCAGCTCATCCGTCCATCAACGACCAGTGCAGGCACCGCCTGCGCCTGCTGTCAGTGGCAGCAGCAGCGTCAGCGCTGCTTCCTCCTTTGCCTTTGTTTTTTTTTTTAGAAAATAGTTTTTCTACGGATTCTCCATGGTAGGGCCCACATCAGCAACATCCACTCTAGCCATGGGTCCCTGTGGCTTGATACAAACCCATAGAGTCCAATATTGAGCTATTTTTGATATACAGGAGCATCAGGGAGTAAATCGAAGGTAGGAACACTATTTCCTATGGTATGGCCCGCCAAGGAAAGGGATCAGCTTCATTTTTCGACTCAACGCCTAAAATGAGGTGGGGAACAAAATGGACGGCTTGGATTTTATATATACATCAAGGTGGGGTCTGCATGAGTGGCCCACCACTCCCTTCTCTTGGCTAGCTCGTTAGTACAGCCCATGTCAGTTTACACTTCACTGCTCGCCAACGTCCAGCGTCCCGTCATACATAGATACATTAATGTGGTGGGTCCCACGTGGATGTCGCCCATCGACATATATACAAATAATAAATATATTTTATATTATATATATAATACATATAATATTATATATATTATATAAAATATAACATATAGAGAAAAAGAAATGTATTGGGCCCATCCAAACAGTGGATGGTGTGGATCATCACCTGCAATAGAGTGGGCCACACCGTCTGATGTAGATGGACGGGGTAGATATAACACATATTGGTGGGGTCCACACCATCACAAAGAAAGAGAGAGAAAAATATACGGTGAGATAGAGAGGAGGGACCCCCCACTATGGGCCCTCCATTGATACAACACATACATCAAAATGGGTCCCACAACAAGTGGGCCCTAAAGATCAAGATTTCAACAGTGGATCACCCACCTTTAAGCCTCCTCCTTGCTCCCTTGGCCTCAAATGCTCCTTGCCTTTGCCTTGGACGGTGGATGATGGGAGATTAATGGTGTGGATGAGAGATGAGAGGGTGTAGATGAGAGATGAGAAGGTGGACCACACTTGGGAGGGAGAGAAGGGTTGGACGTGGGATGCTTGAGTTGCTTGGGAGATTTTGAGAAATGAGAGAGAAAATGAGAGGATGGGAGTGATATGAGGTGATGGAGTGATGGGTGTAATTAATGAAGCATGGGTTGGTTTGAAAAATGGGTAAAAGAGGGATGGGTGAAGAGAGAGAGAGTTGACTTTGTGGAGAAAGAGGGATGGGTTGTTGTACTTGGGTAAGGTGTGACTTGACTTGTACTTGACATTGATTGATTGATTGATTGATTGGACATATCGTAGAGATTCCCTCGAGATTCGCAACACGCGGCGTTTCTTCGGAATAAACGCAGATCGACATCTTCTAGCCTGGGTATCGGTTCGGTGCACAAGTCACGGCGTTGAAACCGCGGCGACGACGCGGTCGCTATGATACAACTTTTGGATCGAGCCGACGTCGTTGCGTAGGACCTGGCTTAGGATCGTGCGCAAACGCCGGATACGGTGCGAAGGTTGCCGAAATTTGACCGGAAGGACCGCAGAAGCCAACGGAACGGTACGGACTAGGACACGGGTCTTACACACCATGACGAAGAAGGGATTCGACAAGCCTTCTACCCTAGTCAGATAGATGATCAACATATCGGGTTCAAGCCCACTACAACCGTCTCTCCATATTGGTCTAATATTAAAAATAAATATTTTTACTCTAGATAGAGGAAAATCATCGTCATGAATCCAAATCTTTAAAAATAAATAGATAATTAAATAAATTGTAGTAAACCATCAGGGTGAAAAAGTTTTAAGGGGGGTATACTAAAATGAGCCAAACTAGTATAGATAGTTTACACCCTACCATGCATATAAACTTGAAATCAATAAAACTTAGACAAATGAAATAATAAAATATTTGCTTATTACCCTTAGGCAATTTCGGGGATGAAATTGTTTTTAAGGAGGGTAGATTGTAACATCTTGAATTTTTACTGTTTTGGATTTCCAAAAATTTTTGAATTTTTTTTTTCGTACAATTAACTTATAATATCACTTAATGCCCATTAACACTCAATGTTAGTATATACAGGGGTGAAACCAGTAAAGAACCGCACAAGTTAAATTAATCAACCATAGGAAGCCAACGAATCTGACCGATCACTTGAACATCAGGTGTAGCCCCATGATTTACTCACATAGGACCCAAATCTAACCGACCCATTGCTAACTAATCAAGACAATCATGACTAAATTAAAGATCTAACCGGGGCCGAATCAGATAAGGCCCAGATCTTAACTAATAGACCAAATCAACCTTGTTACTCTTTTAGCCTAAAACTGACAGTTTAGAGTAATCATGACTAAATCTCCACTTTCACTAGTTATAAATAGGCCACACTATGAACATAGTTAATCCAAACCTAATCATCGCTCACGAGAAATCTCAATACCTAATTCATTCCATAAATGTCCCGAATTTTCGAACAAGCTCTAAACTGCTCGTTGGTGGGCCACTAGTTACAAAATTATAGAGTAATGTCTGTCTTACTGGGCTTGACGTCCATCGCGGGAGTTGGACCTAGGAACAGTCCAGAACCGCTCAACTTGAGGCAAAGGATGAGTGCATGAGAAGTGCAAATACCCTAAAGGAAGAAGCTGAAACTTAAGTGAATTGGGTCGTCCACTCTTATGCAAAGTTGAGAGTTTCGGACCGTCAGTTTGTGACCAAACTTCACACGTGGAGTAAGGATATTTTTCTGCTCATATTCGTATAGCCGTGGCCCCGATTGACCATCGGTGACCGTTAAACGGACTTCCAATCATATTCGTTGATTAACACATCCAAATGACGGGCCGATCGTATCCATACGTAGATCATCATTAGGGCTAACTATCCTACGGTGTATAACGACTTGTACACCTCATAGTGGGCCCTAGAGGCTAGAAAAATCCTCCCATAGGGCTAGCATAGTAAAAACCCAACACTTGGAGCCATTTGCACCAACTCTGGCATTATAAAAAGGGCTTCTTTTGGGCACCCCTCTCCCCGTACGATTTTACCTTAGAAAAAGGAAAGAGAGAAGAGAGAAAAGGGAGAAAAAAGAAAATAAGAAGAGAGGAATAGAGAGTGAAGAAGAGGGAAGGTAGGTCATAGCTCTAGTGGGGCCCAAAGGAGACCGATTCTTGCAACTCCTCACCTCTTTCTTAACGAATCCTTCACCCACAACCGGAAGAGCTCTTCTCTACCGATTGAGTAGGTAAAACCCTCATCTCTTAGAAATCCCTCATGTTGAGGGTGAATTCACATGAGATTCTAACATGCAAGTACATTGTCTTAGGATTCCGGCCGATCGACACCGAGTTCGGTGTTCCTAGGTCGTTTTCCAAGTCTTCAACGATCCATAGATGCAGACTATTATCCTTAAGTGGCCTAGCACCAATTTTATTATGAATCTAATGCTTTTGATTGTTTGGATGATGTATTTGGAGAATCCAGAGAAAATCTAAGATTTAGATGTTTGTTTGGGGATTGTATGGGATTGTATGTTTTGTTTAGTTCTCATATGATATTGTTCGTGCTTCTCACATGATTAGGTTACAATGGATGATTACGTGTTCATGTCTTGTATGATTTTCTCATATGGTGTTGCTTTGTAACATGTATGATTTATTAACCCTTGTGCATTTGATCTACGAGATGTAGGAAGTGCTTAACTTCCCCACTAACCTACACAACACACATGCACCTTTGTTCATGATAATGTTAGCTTTACTTGTTAAAGATTTGAATTATATGTTGAGAAGTATGAAAACATGATACAGTTTATACTGGTTGATACGTTGATAGTTGACATGTTATAGATCGCCATCAAAACCCTTGGGTTGGTCAGGAATATGAGAAAAACGAAGGTGGTCCCATTGGTAAGACTATCCTGAGGCTAAACCCATGGATTTGGGCGGGTGCGTATAGGCGATAGTAGTTAGACTACATGGGTTGCTCGTACCCGATGTCGTCTGTCACGTACTTGCCTGGACTTGTGCGGTCCAGCCTACTGGCTGACCAACTTTGTTTATTAACCTTGTTTGTTCACATATGTATGAAACCTGGAACACCTTACAACCATTGGGGCCCAACGATAACCAATTGAAGCTAATCCATCGACTCGTGAGCCGGGCATGGTGGAATGGGACGCTATGTCCGAGCTGTCAGCCTACGCTGAGGCGACAAGCCTCCCCGTAGTGATCACGAGCGATCCCTTTTCTCAGCACTCCCTATGTGCTTAAAGTCGGGGATGGGGAACCTGACAGGATCAAGGATTGTGGTGCCCCGACCTCGCGCGTTGAGGGGTCCTGGCATCGCAACTAGTTGAGGGCATTGATACGTGGAGTGTATTAGCTTCCCCAACCTGCTAGATGAATGGATTTAACTAAGAACTCGGCTAACATTTTCATCGCATCGCACTAGCTAGGTTGGCGACTCGGTAGTCGAGGTCGCGATGAGGGAGTTTGTTCATATGTGTTGAGACTCAAATATTGCATAATTTTCCCCATTTATTCTTGGTTTTATGAATATAAATCATCTTAATATTCTGTTTTACTCATGTATGTGTTGCAAGGTGAATTTAAGAGCTTGGATTGACAAAGGGTGTTAAAAAGTAAGAATTTGATGCTCGAAAATCACCAAGGCAAGGGATGGATCTTAGGAGATCAAGATTGAAGAATTCACATGCCAAAGATCCAAGAAAACCAAGCGAGGAATGAAGAGAATCGAAGATTTGAAGTGAAGAATCCTGAAATCGTCCTGAAAAAGTGTATTCTGAAGCTGTGAAGTTTATTTTGGAAAACTGCGCAGCAGGAAGTTTGTTTTAAACGAACTATGCAGCGAGAAGTCTATTTTGAGAAAATACGTATATTTGAGTTGTTTTCAACTTTTTACGAAAATTGGAGTTCCCTACTTATAAATAGGGCCTCTTAGGGCATTCTTAAACATTATTCAAGGCATCCCAAAGTAAAATTTAGGGTTTTTTAAGAGTTTTTAGTTTTATTAAAGCTTTATAAGTTGTTTTTTTTTATTTTAGATCTTTTCTATTTGTATTTTTTTCTTCTTTCTTTCTTGTTGCTTTTTATTTCTACAATTTAATTATATTTTTCGAAGTTCCTTCTAGCTTGGCTAGAAGGGAAGTACATGGGTTTATTATTTCTTTAAGATTATGATGATTGATTGTTTTAATGATGAGAAGAATGGTGTATGCATGTTATCTATTATTTAGGTTTTGTTTTTTTATCCTCTTATGAGATTCATATGTTTCCATCATATGAGATCCACATTGATGGATAGGCTTACCCTAGATCAATTAGATTTCCTAGATAGTAGATGTTCTCAACCTGTTATATATCTTTGATATTCATTATCCTATAGATATTGAATACTTAAAATCACCGGCGCTTGAGAATATATGTCAATGGTGCAAATCCATTATTTTCTAATCTTTTATATCATTTATTAAATATTTAAACTGTTTTATTTTCCAATTAGGCTAACCATAGTGCTCAGATCCTAGTTGTGTTATCCAAGTCATCATGATTTTGGAACATTAACCTATGTGTGGAACTTTGAAGCTTGGGTGTTATTTTATTCAGTTGAATTACATCCATTCAAAAATTACAAAATCAAATCATTACATTAATTTTTATTACTTCGTTTGTTTTACATTTAATTTTTTTTTCTTCTCGCAATTCATCTCCTTGTGAGATCGACCATGTATTCACAGGATATTACTTATGAACTTCTGCACTTGGAGGCAAGCAATCAAGTTTTTGGCGCCGTTGCCGGGGAGAGACTGAGATAGATCAGATCTGTGCAAGATAACTAAGGTAAGTTTTCTTCTAAACCCTCCAGATTTTCTGTAGATTTTTTTATTTATTTTTTATTTTTTTCTCTTTTCTTTTTTTGAAAATAAATTCAGTTGGGTCTTTCAAGCACTAACTATGACATAAGGTTGCCCTGCTTGAGATTTTATCACCCAAGTGCTATGGTTGTCCTACAGTTGCTGTTTGATCACAAGGATCATCCGCTGAATCTATTTTTCAGATTAGCATAGTTTAATTTCTGCATTAGTTTTACTTTTATTTATTTATTTTTAAATTTTTTTTTTTGTGGACTGAACCCTCATGGTCGGCCCTGCCACCTGGGTTGTTGATTTATTTTGCTTTGTGGACTGAACCCTCATGGTCGGCTCTGCCACCTGGGTTGTTGATTTATTTTGCTTTGTGGACTGAACCCTCATGGTTGGCCCTGCCACCTGGGTTGTTGATTTAAGTTTTTATTTTTATTTTAAGTATCATACTTGCGATTTGAATTAGTGGTATTTGTTGTGTGGTGTGAATGGTTTATGTCCTGTTGGAGTAGAGATCAAAACAATCGACTCTCCTCTGAAGGGGGACTAGTTCCAGGCCTTTATTATTCACTTAGAAGAGGCACTCAACATCACTTAGATTCCATGACAGACCCAGTTGATAATCCAAATCCAAATCTGTCAGATCCAACTATAAATTAAAATAATCATCCTCTTGAGGATGAAAATGAAGTTCATAGGAATGTGTTAAACCAACCACGGACTTTACGTGAACATTTACACCCTGAGAGATCAACTTTACCATCTTGCATAGTGTTCCCTGCTCACATGGGGAACATTGATTTTAAACCAGGTGTGATTCAATTAATTCATAAATTTCATGGCTTAAATTCTGAAAGCCCCTACTTGCACCTCAAGGACTTTGAGGAAGTAATTGCAACGTTACAAGTAAACAATGGCAATAGGGATGTACTTAAGCTTAGGTTATTCTCATTTTCTCTAAAGGATCGGGCCAAAGTATGGCTCAATTCTCTAAGACCTAATACCATCACTTCATGGCAAGCCTTAAGTAGAGAGTTTTTGAAAAAGTTCTTTCCCGAGCACAAAATAAATGCACTAAAATAAGAAATCATGTCATTCTCCCAAAAGGGGAATGAACTATTTTTTCAAGCTTGGGAGCGCTTCAAAGACATTCTAATTACTTGTCCACATCATGGTTATGAACCATGGCACATGATTGATGCTTTCCAAAAGGGGCTCACCATGGATACCCGTCAGTTCATAGAGATGATGTGTGGTGGAACCTTTCTTGACAAAGATCATAATGGGGCTTGGGATTTTCTAGATATGTTAGCAGAGAATACTCAGACATGGGATGTCTCTGTTAAATCAAACCAAACTAGACCCATTCCTAGAGAGAAAGCGGGAATGTATGTCCTAGGAGAGGAATACGACCTTAATGCAAAATTCGCTGCATTGGCTAGAAAGGTCGAGGCCTTGAAAATTAGGAAGGTTGATATGGTTAAAGCAAACACTTCCTTAGGTAATTTTTATAGCATTTGTGGTGGTACAGACCATGACACAAAGGATTGTCCAATAATCTCAGTTGTACAAAATATCACGCATGAGCATGATCAAGCAAATGCTATAAATAATTACCAAAGGTCAGTTATGCAACCAATGGGAAACACGTACAATCCAAATTGGCGTAACCATCCTAATCTTAGTTGGAGGAATGTACCACAAATTAATACGCCTAATGCACCTCAAATGCCTCTATAAAATAACTTCTTTGGGGCACCTAACAATGCACCATATGTGCCCCCGCCAAAGCGATCATCTGTGGAGGATGCATTGACCACATTCATGAACTCTCAAGCTCAAATGAATCAGTCTCTAATCCAATCAAATCAGGAATTAAAGACAGCTGTGGCTAGGATTGAGACTCAACTAAATGCTAGGGAAAAAGGCACCCTTCCTTCTCAACCTGTGCCAAACCCTAGAAACACACATTTCATTGGAGACTCAAATCCAAGTGAGCTACATCATGAACAAGCTAAGGCCATCATTACCTTGAGAAGTGGAAAAGAGGTCGATAACAAGATAATGCAACCGGTAGAAATACCGAAGGATGAGCCACTATCTTAAGAAAATGATGAACCGGCTATGGTTCAAGAGCCGCAACAACAAAAGGATAAAGAGACTAAGTCATATGAGCCTCCAGTTCCGTTCCCATCTAGACTTCGGAATCCAACTGTCCCCATGGAATATCAAGAGGTGTTGGATGTGCTCCAAAAGGTTACTGTCAATATTCATCTACTTGATGTTATTAGACAAATTTCATCATATGCTAAATATCTCAAGGACTTGTTGTAAGACCCGTGTCCTAGTCCGTACTGTTCCGTTAGCCTCCGCGGTCCTTCCGGTCAAATTTCGGCAACCTTCGCACCGTATTCGGTATTTGCGCACGATCCTAAGCCAGGTCTCGCGCACCGACGTCGGCTTGATCCGAAAGTTGTATCATAGTGACCGCGTCGTCGTCGCGGTTCCAACGCCGTGACTTGCGCACCGAACCGATACCCAGGCAAGAAGATGCCGATCAGCGTTTATTCCGAAGAAACACCGCGCATTGCGGATTTCGAGGGAATCTCTTCGTGATAAGTCCCATCAATCAACCATTAAATACAACCTTATCTCAAGTACAACAACCCATCCCTCTTTCTCCAAAGTCAACTCTCTCTCTCTCTCTTCACCCATCCCTCTTTTACACACTTTTCAAACAAACCCATGCTTCATTAATTACACCCATCACTCCATCACCTCATATCACTCCTATCCTCTCATTTTCTCAAATCTCTCCAAGCAACCAAGCCTCTCACGTCCAACACTCCTCTCCCAAACCACAAGTGTGGTCCACCTTTCATCATCCATCTACACCCTCCCATCTCTCATCCACACCATTAATCCCCCATCATCCTCCATCCAAGGCATAGGAAAGGTGCATTTGAAGCCAAGGGAGCAAGGAGGAGGCATAAAGGTGGGTGATCCACCGTCATTTCTCCTATTTTTTTTGGGCCACATGTGGTGGGACCCGTTTGATGTATGCATGTATGAAATGGAGGGCCCATAGTGGCAGGGTCCCTCCTCTATCTCACCGTGTATCTCTCTCTATTTCTCTCTCTTTCCCTCTCTTTCTCTCTTCCTTAGAATGAAGTGGGCCCCACCAATATATTAAATCTACTCCATCCATCAAATAGGGAGGCCCACCTCATTTTAGGAGAGATTTCCCCCCCTACTTAGAGTAAATGATATATTATAATATTTTATTAATATTTATATGTATGGTAGGCCATGATCATGTGGGACCTACCTTGATGAACATGGGCCACTCACGCGTGGGACCCACCATGAGGCAGTGTTTATCCAAATCGTCCAACATCCAGAGACGCTGGACGTTGCCTGAACCAAAAAAAAAAAAGAAAAAGAAAGGAGATTTCTTTGGGTTTGGGGCGGACCGCTCATGCAGGTCCCACCTTGATGTTTGTGCTTAATCCACGCCGTCCATCCCATTCAGGGGATCATTTTAGGCGTTGAGCCTAAGGATGGGACTAATCCAATTTTTTGGTGGGCCAGAGCATACGAAAACAACTTCCTTACCGTCAAAAATCACCCTACCGTCTCTGTACTCCGAAAAATACCCAATGTTGGGCTCGTTGGGTTTGTTTTGAGACCCAGCAATTGATAGTTGGGACGGATCCACCTGATGTGGGCCCCACACTCGAAAAACCCCAGATCATGAATTTTTCAAAAAAAAAAATATATATATAAGGGCAGCGCCTGCTGCCACTGACACAGCAGCAGACGCTGCTGCGTTTTACACGGGCGGGCGGCCAAGAGGCAGGGACCCACGGCTCCATCCGTGGGCCCCACCATGATGTATATTTTGTATCCACACCGCCCATTTGGTGGGCCACTATCTGACGTGGACCCCCCTCTAAAAATCAGGCCAATCCAACGCTCGGGCGGCCCACATCACAAGAAACAGTGTGAATTGAACTCTACCATTGAAACCCTTTCTGGGTCCACAGAAGTTCCAGATCAAGCTGAAATTTGTTGTTCCCCTTCACCCCGGCCCATGTGACCTTGTGAACGGATCGGATGGAAGAGAAACGCTATGGTGGGCCTCACATGGGACCCACAGTGATGCATGTGTTACATGCCCACCGTCCAGACGGACAGTGGGGCCTACTTGATGTATGTGTTCGTCCGCACCGTCCTCTTGGACGGCGGGACCCCCTCCCTGCTGCACGTGAGTGTGCACGTGTGTGCACGTGTGTATGCATGTGGGTGTGTGTGCACTTGTGTGAGTGTGTGTGGATATACATACATACCTATTTATATATATATATATATATATATATAAATGTATATATATAATATTATATTATATATAATATTGTATATATTTACATATATATATATTATATAATATATATATATATATATGATGGTGGGCCTCTATGGGCCCCACCATGATGCATGTGTTGCATCCAAGTTGTTCAACCATATGGCCGTTGTTGAGGCCCACTTAATGTGTACTTGTGGCCGTTGCTGAGGCCCACCTGGATGTGTATTTGTGGCCATTATTGAGGCCCACCTTAGTATATACATAAGGCCCATGTGATTCGACCCATTTAACGTATTTAAAGGCCCATGGGTTATGGCCCATTGCAATGTACATAAGGCCCACTAATGCGGCCCACTTGATTTATATAAGGCCCATATGAGATGGCCCATTTAATGTATCTGAGAACTATGGGTCGAGGCCCAATGAGATGTATATTGGTCCATTGCAATGTGTGATTTCCTATGGTTTGTGTAATGGTACTTTATGGCGGGCTATGCCTTGGGAACAATGTTGGTTTGACGTCCACATTGTAAGGATAATGTTGGTTAAATGTCCGCATTGTCACACTCCTTAAGGCCCACTGATAGGTCCATACTTATACTCTGCAGGCCGTCTAGGCCCATCTCTATGATACGCAGAGCCCATCCCTATATGCATGTTTAGTATAGATCCATGACTTATTATCATACGCATCATATGTATGACTGGTATGAGGAGTGATTGATCATAGCATATGCCTTCGGGCAGATCGCTAACTCCCCGATAGGCGGAGTTGCCTCGCATGAGCGCATGGTTTACGCAGACTATTGCATGACGGTAGTGTGACTCATGCACTTGCATTGTGTGATTGTATTCTGTATGCCCTAGCGACACCAGGGCCATAGCCTCCACAGACACATCGTGGGTGGCTGGATTGGATACCGAAAATGTTTGGTTCTAGCATACGGGCGCCATAGATGTCCCTGGGTGAAAATCCCTAAACCCGATGGTACCAGAGGATGACTCCAACGTCGAGACCGAGTGGATATATGAGCGCATGAGGGCCGAATACCAGGAGGCCGCGTCTCCCACTGTGTCGTGGTCGGTTGGAAAGGAGTGTGGCCTTACTCGCCCGAGGGTAGGGGGCAATACTAGGCTGAGTTTGACCAGCTCGCGAATGGGTCCGCTATCGACGTGCCGGATAGGTTGGCAGACTATTGGTCAGGCGGATAGTGAGGTTTCTTACGCTTACTTGGACTGTGCGGCTAGGAGAGCGACAGTGCCATTTGGAGTGTATTGAACCCCGGTGATTATCCAGAATGAGAACTGTACTGATACATGATGAGGATTGGCATGCTTGAGTTGCATCTCGCATCGCATGGCTGTGTTATGGCCGATAGCATTCATATCTTGCACTGCATAGCCTTGGTACGGCTGATTGCATTCATGTGCTCATCACCATGATTCCGCATCACTCTGACCTTGCATTTTGAGCACGTTTATATTGCGCACACACTTACACCACCCTCTAAGCTTTCTATAAGCTTATGCACGATTGATGCGTGCGGGAGACTCTAGGTAGGCGCCAAAGTAGCAGAGCGTGGAGTAGAGAGCTTCTGGAGTTTTGTTTCTTTTGTTGCATTGTATTTCCCCTTTCTGCCGCATTGTACTCAAAAGTTTTTTATCATAGTGGATTTTGTGGTGGTGTTCTTGTGGTTATTGTTTGTGGGTTATGCTTTTGTTATGCTTATTATGATTCAGACCGATGATTTGAAACTCTCCTTGTAGTGATCCCAGGATCGGAACCTGGTGAATTGGTGCCGGGGTCCGAGAATGGGGTTCTACGGAGGCTGTCGGCGCCGGATTCGGCGATCGGGAATTTTGTGAGCCCGGTTTCCGAGTTCAGGGCGTGACACTTGTGCACTGTAAAGAGGAAATTAAATGTGCACAAAAAGACTTTCCTTACTGAGAAAGTGAGCGCTATCATTCAACAAAAGGCTGTACCCAAATATAAAGACCCGGGAAGTCCCACTATTCCTTGTATTATTGGGAATTTTCAAATTGAGCATGCTTTGCTAGATTTGAGTGCAAGTGTCAACTTAGTACCTTATTCGGTTTACAAACAAATGGGGTTAGGCGAGCTTAAACCAATCACGATTACACTCCAACTCGCTGACCGCTCTATTAAGGTACCAAGGGAAATTTTAGAGGACGTGCTAGTCCAAGTGGAGAAATTCTACTTCCTCGTGGATTTTATTGTACTAGAAACTGAACCATATGTAAATACTAGCGCTCAAGTTTCCATCATTTTAAGCTGCCCATTCCTAGCAACTTTAAATGCAATCATAAATTGCAGGAATTGAATGATGAACTTGTCTTTTGGTAACATGACTCTAGAGCTAAATATTTTCAATCTATGTAAGCAGCCTATTGATAATAATGAGATCCATGAGTTGAATTTCATGAACTGTTTGATAGAAGAAGAGGAATTAGAACATAGTCTGACTGAGGAATTGATTCAAGTCATTGGAGACTTGAAAAATTTTGATTTAGAAAAAGTGCTTGCTGAAATTTATTATGATAATGAGAGCACTACCACCCAGGACATTGGTATGTACCAATGGAGACCGCGCACTCAAATCCTATCTATCGAGGACTTGTGACCTCTGCCATCACCAACCAATGATCCAAAGCTTGATTTAAAATCACTACCAAATGAGCTTAAGTATGTATACTTAGGTGAAAATAAAACTTATCCTGTGGTGATCTCTTCATTTTTAGACAAGGATCAAGAGATTAAATTGTTGAAAGTTCTAAGGGACCACAAAGGAGCCTTGGGCTGGATCATTTTTGACATCAAGGGTATAAGCCCTTCCATATGCACTCATCGGATCCACCTCGATGAGGACGCCAAACCAATTAGACAACCTCAAAGGCGTCTCAATCCAAACATGATGGAAGTTGTAAAAAATGAGGTGATTAAATTATTGGATGTGGGAATCATCTACCCAATATCCGATAGTGTTTGGGTGAGTCTAACTCAAGTAGTCCCAAAGAAATCTGGAATAACTATTGTGCAGAATTCTAATAATGAATTCATACCAACACGTGTCACCACTGGTTGGCGTGTTTGCATTGACTATAGAAAATTGAACTAAGTCACAAAGGACCATTTCCCTCTACCATTCATTGATCAAGTTTTAGAGAGGGTAGCAGGTCACTCCTTTTATAGTTTTCTTGATGGATATTCTAGATATAACCAAATAGAGATAGCCCTAGAAGACCAAGAGAAAATCACGTTCACTTGTCCATTTGGCATGTTTTCTTTCAAACGGATGCCATTTGGATTGTGTAACGCCCCAACAACTTTCTAACGGTGTATGTTAAGTATTTTTTCAAATATGGTTGGGAAGTTTCTTGAGATTTTCATGGACGACTTCTCTGTATTTGGGAGTAGTTTTGATGAATGCCTCAACAATTTATCTCTTGTCTTGTCTAGGTGTGAAGAGAAATACCTTATCTTAAATAGGGAGAAATGTCATTTCATGGTTCAAAAGGGAATTGTTTTGGGCCATGTTATCTCTAAAAATGGAATCAAGGTAGATCGCTCAAAACTCGACATTATAGCTAATCTACCTATCCCCCTAACTGTTAGAGATATTAGATCACTTATAGGGCATGCTGGTTTTTATAAAAGATTCATTAAGGACTTTAGTGCCATTACTAAACCCTTGACTAATCTTCTTCAAAAGGATGTTCCATTTAAGTGGACAGATGAGTGTGCAAGTACCTTTAATAAAATTAAATCATCCCTTACCACTGCACCTATCATGCGTCCACCAGATTGGACATTTCCTTTTGAACTAATGTGCGATGCAAGTGATTATGCTATAGGGGCTGTTTTGGGCCAAAGGAAAGAAAAACGGCCCTACGTTATTCATTATGCGAGTAGAACTCTAAACTCGGCCCAAGTGAACTACTCAACAACTGAAAAAGAGTTACTTGCAGTAGTTTTTACTTTGGATAAGTTTAGGTCCTACTTACTGGGATCCAAAGTGGTCATTTTCATGGACCACTCGGCTTTGAAATATTTGTTATCTAAGAAGGATGCAAAGCCGAGACTTTTGAGATGGATCCTCCTACTCCAAGAATTTGACTTAGAGATAAAAGATAAGAAAAGAGTAGAAAACGTAGTGGCCGATTACCTTTCTAGATTGGTGTTAGATGATTCCACTGAAGAGATACATATCCAGGACACTTTCCCCGATGAAAAATTATTTATGATCTCCAAATTGCCTTGGTATGCGGATATAGTAAATTATCTTGTAACGAGAAAAATGTCATATCATTGGAAGTCACAAGATAGAAAGCGTTTTGAAACCGAGGTTAAGAACTTTTTCTGGGATGACCCGTATTTATATAAATATGAGACTGATCAAATTTTTAGACGTTATGTCCCAGAGAATGAAGTTCGAAGTGTTATTTCTTTTTGTCACATGGAAGCATGTGGTGGCTATTTTTCTGATAAGAAAACCACTGCAAAAATCTTGCAGTGTGGTTTTTACTGGCCCACCATGTTTAAAGACACATGCTTTCTGTGTTGCTTGTGATAGATGTCAAAGGTTGGGAAAAGTGTCTCGGCGCAACATGATGCCTTTATCCCCAATTTTACCATTGAAGAATTTTTATTGTTGGGGTATTGATTTTATGGGTCCATTTCCATCTTCTTTTGGATTTCTTTATATATTGGTTGGTATGGACTATGTTTCAAAGTGGATTGAGGCAGTTCCAAGTAGGACCAATGACAACAAAGTGGTCATACGATTCCTCAAGGAAAATATTTTTGCTAGATTTGGAACTCCAAAGGCCATCATTAGTGATGGCGGGTCTCACTTTTGTAATAGAACATTTGAGGCTTTGATAAAGAAATATGACATCAAGCATAAAGTAAGCACCCCATACCACCCACAAACGAGTGGGCAAGCTGAGATTTCTAATCGAAAAATCAAACACATTTTAGAGAAAACTATAAGGCCAGATAGGAAGGATTGGTCCCTCAAACTATCCGACGCTTTATGCGCTTATAGGACTGCTTATAAGACCCTGATTGGAATGTCTCCATACAGATTGGTGTATGAGAAGGCTTGCCACTTACCTGTGGAATTGGAACATAGAGCCTACTGGGCAATAAAGAAATTAAACTTTGATATGGATCAAGCAAGTGGACAAAGGAAATTAGAGTTGAATGAATTAGAGGAGTTGAGGAGAGACTCCTATGAAAATTCTAAAATCTACAAAGAGAGGACCAAAGCTTTTCATGATAAAAATATCCTGAGGAAGAATTTTGAACCTTAGCAAAAGGTCCTATTGTACAATTCTCGTCTCCAGTTCTTTCCAGGAAAGTTAAGATCAAGATGGACATGACCCTTCATTGTGAAGAATGTTTATGCTCATGGGGCTATTGAAATTGAGAATCCACGTAATGGCAATGTGTACAAAGTTAATGGTCAGAGATTGAAGCCTTATGTGGAAAACTTTCATTTGGGAGAGGAGTCCTTCCCTCTTCATGAGCCAGAATATTCAGATTGATGCTCCTGGTCTGACGGAGAATTTGTGTACAATTTGTATTATATTCAATTTTTTTAGTGTCACATAGCAGGTGAGTTTTTTATGGTAGGTTATCTACCCTTTCTTTTATTTTTTTTGTTCTCTGCATTACATTATTATTATATTGAGGACAATGTAGATTTTAGGTTGGGGGTGTGGATAGTCATCCATGTGAAGGTTTTTTTTTTTTTTGGGTTTCAGTTTATTTTTTATTATTTTTATTATTTTTAGATTTCAGTTAGGTTTAAGTTTATTTTTTAAAAGTTTATGGGAAAAAAATTTCAACATTTTCAAAATAATATTTTTATATACAAGAATGTGAACATGATATTTTACGAATTCCAAAGGCAAAGTTAATACTTAGTCCAGTTTGATAGTAGTTAGAAATCTAATAACTAAAAATTATAGACTTGAGTTCAATTATCTAATCACTAGTTTAAAGTGAGTTGTAATTTGATGTACTGAATTCACAATACACCCTATCTAACTAAGTGAGGAATATGATATGTGAACTAGAATAACAACTTTTGATTCAAACAGGGTTGAATCAACTAGTTCCATTGATATATGCTTAAAAGAGAGAATATTGAAGGAAAAAAGAGTGATGGAAAAAAAGAAATTTTTATTATAGAGCATGAATGCAATAACCATAACAATCATGTCAGTAATCCGGAGTAAGGATACCTAAGTATCCATTACTGTTACCATTATAAGTACGATACCTTAGGTTATGAAGCAAACCCGGTGAGAATCTTCATCTAAGGGTGGTCTATAATAATGAGGATATGATGATAAAAGAAGAAATGGCATGAAGAAAATGAGATAACTAGAGATTTCATATTCTTGGGATGATTGAAAGGAGTTAGGATAGAGAACATGCATATTTCTCAAAGTTAGACTAGTGTCACGGAGCACCTAAGGATATTGGATCATAACTATTCTAAATTTTGATTAGGTCTCTGAACTCAAGGATGTAATGGATTAGAAAATTGAGATTCTAACTAACTTCAGACTTAGGTTAAGTATTGTTTTGTTTTGGAATTCATATGATGAATGGGGGCATAATGGTATAAATTTTTTAGTGTTGAAATATTTTTTAGGGGTTTAAAGGCTTGTTGCATATGCTAAATGCAATCGAGATTACCTATGAAAGTAGTGTAGTTAGAATTTTTTTCATTTTAATTTTGTTTCTAAAATTAATTTTTATTGTTATTTTTATTTTTCTTTGATTATTTTGCTCGGGATTAGTAAAATGCTAGTTGGGGGTGTGTTGAGACTCAAATATTACATAAATTTGCCCATTTATATCTTGGTTTTATGAACATGAATCAGCTTAATATTCTATTTTACTCATGTATGTGTTACAAGGTGAATTTAAGAGCTTAGATTGAAAAAGGGTGCTAAAACGTAAGAATTTGATACTCAAGAATCACCAAGGCAAGGGATGGATCTTAGGAGACCAAGATTGAAGAATTCACATACCAAAGATCCAAAAAAACCAAGTGAGGATGAAAAGAATCGAAGATTTGAATTGAAGAATCCTAAAATCGTTCTGAAAAAGTGTATTCTGAAGCTGTGAAGTTTATTTTGAAAAACTGCGTAGCAGGAAGACTGTTTTAAACGAAGTATACCGCGAGAAGTCTATTTTGGAAAAATACGTATATTTGAGGCGTTTTCAAATTTGTACGAAAATTGGAGTTCCCTACTTATAAATAGGGCCTCTTAAGGCATTCTTAAACATTATTCAAGGCATCCCAAAGCAAAATTTAGAGTTTTTTAAGAGTTTTTAGTTTTATTAAAGCTTTATAAGTTGTTTTTTTTTATTTTAGATATTTTCTATTCGCATTTTTTTCTTCTTTCTTTCTTGTTGCTTTTTATTTCTACAATTTAATTATATTTTTCTAAGTTCCTTCTAGCCCAAGCTAGAAGGGAAGCACATGGGTTTATTATTTTTTTAAGATTATGATGATTGATTGTTTTAATAATGAGAAGAATGGTGTATGCATGTTATATATTATTTAGGTTTTGTTTTTTATCCTCTTGTGAGATCCATATGTTTCCATCATATGAGATCCACATTGATGGATAGGCTTACCCTAGATCAATCAGATTTCCTAGATAGGAGATGTTCTCAACCTGTTATATTTCTTTGATATTCATTATCCTATAGATATTGAATACTTAAAATCTCCGGCGCTTGAGAATATATGTCAATGGTGCAAATCCATTATTTTCTAATCTTTTATATCATTTATTAAATATTTAAACTGTTTTATTTTCCGATTAGGCTGACCATAGTGCTTAGATCCTAGTTGTGTTATTCAAGTCATCATGATTTTGGAACATTAACCTATGTGTGGAATTTTGAAGCTTGGGTGTTATTTTATTCAGTTGAATTACATCCATTCAAAATTTTCAAAATCAAATCATCAGATTAATTTTTATTACTTAGTTTGTTTCACATTTGATTTTTTTTTTCTTCTTGCAATTCATCTCCTTGTGGGATCGACCTTGTATTCACAGGATATTACTTATGAACCTCTGCACTTGGAGGCAAGCAATCAATACGTAATCGTTAAATGGAGTCGTTTGAGGGAGTGTCGTGGCGAAGGTGTAACGCCCTGAAAATCGGGGGTCGTGCATATACTCGACTCCCGAGTTCCCGAGGTCACTTATAGCCAATTTTTCATTAATATGCGATCCAGTTTAAATGCGCAGCCTGGAATCTCCTGGAACATGAAGTACATCCACACAAGTCCACTGAAATGAAAGAGACTGAATACAAATATATATATACATGTCCAAAGGAATACATGGGTCGCATAAGATGCTACCCAACAAAATCACAAAAGAATAATATGACCAAAAAGAGTAAAACTGAGCCCCTGCTCAGCGATCCAATCCCGCCTCTCAAGCTGGCGGAGAACCGTCCATCAACTGGAAGTAGGACAGCTCGTCCTCCTCGTCCAAGCTCGTCTCGCCAGGCTCCTCCAGTCCCGAGTCACCTGCATCTATGAATGGGTCTGGTTGGTGTTTTAAAACACCGTCCCAGAGTGGGAGTGAGTGATCAACTTAGTGGGTGCTATTAATCTCAAGTTATCACAGGCATCAATTTTGATATGATCTTAATGAAAAGCAAACAATCACACACGTCTAAGTAATCTTATTAATACGCATGTATGCAGCATGACATGATGCATGCCCTCACCACAACGCTCCCTCGTGCGACAACATCTAACGATCGCCAATGCCAACACTCTCTCAGTGCGACCTCGACTGCCGAGTCGCCACCCTAACTAGTGCGATGCAATGATCGTGTTAGCCGTGTGATTAGTTAGGTCCATTCATCCAGCAAATTTGGGAATCTGGTACACCCCACGTATCAATGCCCTAAACGGGTTGCGAGGCCAAGACCCCCCAATGCGTGAGGCCGAGACCCCGCGGTCCGTGATCCCGTCGGGTTCCTCATCCCCGATTTCAAGCACATGAGGAGTGCCATGAGAAAGGAATCACTCGCGGTCACTACGGGGAGGCGCGGTACCCCAACATAGGCCGACAACTCGGACACAGTGTCCCATTCCACCATGCCCGGCTCACGAGGCTGTGAACCAAATTTCAAGTGAGTTATTGATGGGCTACAACGGTTGTAGGGTGTTCCAGGTTCCATACAAGTGTAAACAAGTAGGGTTAACAATCAAGGTTGGTCAGACAGTAGGCTAGACCTCACGAGTCAGGCGAGCGTGAGGCGTGTGACATCGGGCACGAGGGTCCCATGTAGTCGAACTACAGCCACCCGATCACACCCGCCCAAACCCACAAGTCCAACCATAGCGTAGTCCTACCGATGGGACTACCGTCTCTCCTCAAGTTCCTGACCAACCCAAGGGTAGGAATAAGGACTCATAGCATGCCAACTACCAAAGTAACATCAAGCATATTCAACACCATGTTCTCATGTTGCTCAACATACAATTCAAATTTCTCTAACAAGCAAACTATTAACATTATGAATAAAGTGTATGTGTGTGGTGTGGTTTGGTAAGGAAGTTAACACTTCCTCCAACTTAAGAAATCACATGCACAAGGGTAATGAATCATACATCCTATGAAGCAACAACACATAAAAAAATCAAACATGGCATGTGAAAAGGCCAAGCTATATGTCCTAGAGGGGGGGTGAATAGGACAATGCCAAATAAAAACTTATAACAGCGGAATAATAAAGAAAATGATAGCCAAATTAAATAATAATGCAGGAAAGAAAAACAACCTCAAAATTCAGATCTTGAGAGGTTGATACAAACGTTATTCTAAGGACAACCTTACACCAAAAACAGAGTTTATGGTAGGACAACCTTATTTCTAGAAAGGTGAACATATAATAATCCATACACAAAATCATGTGAGAGACAAGAACAATCGTCATAAGAGTCAAACCTACAATTTCATACTATTGCAACAAACATACAATTCCTAGGGTTCCTCTAGTTCTCCTAATATGGCATCTAAGCAATCAAAATCATTAATCTCATACTAGAATTGGTGCTAGGCCACCTAAGATCAATAGTCCGCACCTTAGGATTCGTTGAAGGCTTGGGAACGACCTAAGAGCGTGGATCTTTGGGGTTGAATGGCCGGAATCCCTAAAGCATACGTTTGTATGTTAGAACCCCATGTAAATCTCTTCTCCACTCAAGGGTTTCAAGAAAAAAAGATGAATGATCTTACCTAGATGATCATGGAATGAATGGTGTGGTTGTGGTGGAGAGCTTTTCCTTGAAGAAGAGGTAGGGAGTCGTAAGGTTGAGCTTCCTTGGGCCCCACCATCAACAACACCCTCCTTCACTCTCTTCTTCCTCTCTCTTTCTCCTCCTTCTCTTCTCTCCTCTCTCTCTTCTCTCTCTTCTAGGGTAAAATCGTATGGGGAGAGGGGGTGCCCAAATGAGGCCCTTTTATAATACCAGATTCGGTGAAAATGGCCCCAAGTGTTGGGTTTTTACCATACTAGACCTATGGGAGGGTCTTTCTAAGCTCTAGGGCCCACTATGGAGTGTACATATTGATATACACCGTAAGATAGTTAGCCCTAATGATGATCCACGTATGAACATGATCGGCCCGCCATTTGGATGCGCCGATCAACAGATATGATTAGAAATCTGTTCAACGGTCACCGATGGTCGATCGGGGCCACGACTATATGGATATGAGCAGGGAAATATCCGTACTCCACGTGTGAAGTTTGGTCGCAAACCGACGGTCCGAAATTCTCAACTTTGCATAAGAGTGGATGATTCAATTCACTTAAGTTTCAATTCCTTTCTTTAGGGTATTTGCGCTTCTCATGCACTCATCCTTCTGCTCAAGTTGAGCTGTTCTGGACACTACCCAGGTCCGATTCCCGCGATAGACGTCAAGCCCAATGAGACAGACATTATTCTATAGTTTTGGAACTAGTGGTCCACCAACGAGCGGTCTAGAGCTTGTTTGGATAACCGGGGCAGTTCTGGTGGCCCTCCGACCATGAAACTTAGAGGATAGGTGCTCCATGGCCCGATGAAGGGCCATGTAAAATTTGGAAATGATCAGATATGGGGTTCGGTCACATGGGTCTGATTTGCGATCAACGGTTACCACACCACGATCGGTTTCCGAGTTTGGGGCGTGACAAAATTAGAGTTGAATGAATTAGAGGAGATGAGGAGAGATTCGTATGAAAATTTTAAAATCTACAAAGAGAGGACCAAAGCTTTTCATGATAAAAATATCCCGAGGAAGAATTTTGAACCTTAGCGAAAGGTCCTATTGTACAATTCTCGTCTTCAGTTCTTTCCGAAAAGTTAATTAAGATCAAGATGGACATGCCCCTTCATTGTGAAGAATGTCTATACTCATGGGGCTATTGAAATTGAGAATTCACGTAATGGCAATGTGTACAAGGTTAATGTTCAGAGATTGAAGTCTTTTGTAGAAAACTTTCATTTGGGAGATGAGTCTTTCCCTCTTTATGAGCCAGAATATTCAGAATGATGCTCCTGGTCTGTCGGAGCATTTGTGTAGGATTTGTATCATATTCAATTTTTTTAGTGTCACATAGCAGGTGAGTTTTTCATGGCGGGTACTATCCACCCTTTCTTTTATTTTTATTGTTATTTGCATTACATTATTATTACATTGGGGACAATGTAGATTTTAGGTTGGGGGGTGTGGATAGTCATCTATGTAAAGGTTTTTTTTTTTTTTTTAGGTTTCAGTTTATTTTATTATTATTTTTATTATTTTTAGGTTTCAGTTAGGTTTAAGTTTTTTTTTTTTTAGGTTTATGAAAAAAAATTCAACATTTTCAAAATAATATGTTTATGCATAAGAATGTAAACATGATATTATGCGAATTCCAAAGGCAAAGTTAATATTTATTCTAGGATAATAGTAGTCAAAATTCTGACAACCGAAAATTATAAACTTAAGTTCAATTATCTAATCACTAGTTTAAAGTGAGTTGTAATTTGATGTACTAAATTCACAATACACCCTATCTAACTAAGTGAGGAATATGATATGTGAACTAGAATAACAACTTTTGATTCAAACAAGGTTGAATGAACTAGTACCATTGATATATGTTTAAAAGAGAGAATATTAAAGGAAAAAAAAGAGTGATGGAAAAAAGAAAATTTTATTATAGAGCATGAATGCAATGATCATAACAATCATATCAGTAATCCGGAGTAAGAATACCTAAGTATCCATTATTGTTACCATTACAAGTACGATACCTTAGGTTATGAAGTAAACCGGTTGGGAATCTTCATCTAAGGGTGGTCTATAATAATGAGGATATAATGATAAAAGAAGAAATGTTATGAAAAAAAATGAGATAACTAGAGATTTCATATTCTTGGGATGATTGAAGGGAGTTGGGATAAGGAATATGCATATTTCTCAAAGTTAGACTAGTGTCACGGAGCACCTAAGGATATTGGATCATAACTATTCTAAATTTTGATTAGGTCTCTGAACTCAAGGATGTAATGGATTAGAAAATTGAGATTCTAACTAACTTCAGACTTAGGTTAAGTATTGTTTTGTTTTGGAATTCATATGATGAATGGGGGCATAATTGTATAAATTTTTTAGTGTTGAAATATTTTTTAGGGGTTTAAAGGTTTGTTGCATATGCTAAATGCAATCGAGATTACCTGCGAAAGTGGTGTAGTTAGAATTTTTTTCATTTTAATTTTATTTTTAAAATTAATTTTTATTCTTATTTTTATTTTTCTTTGCTTATTTTGCTCGGGACTAGTAAAATACTGGTTGGGGGGTGTGTTGAGACTCAAATATTGCATAATTTTCTCCATTTATATCTTGGTTTTATGAACATAAATCATCTTAATATTCTATTTTACTCATGTATGTGTTGCAAGGTGAATTTAAGAGCTTGAATTGAAAAGGAGTGTTAAAAAGTAAGAATTTGATGCTCAAAAATCACTAAGGCAAGGGATGAATCTTAGGAGATCAAGATTGAAGAATTCACATGTCAAAGATCCAAGAAAACCAAGCGAGGAATGAAGATAATCGAAGATTTGAAGTGAAGAATCCTGAAATCGTTCTGAAAAAGTGTATTCTGAAGCTGTGAAGTTTATTTTGAAAAACTGCGTAGCAGGAAGACTGTTTTAAACGAAGTATACCGCGAGAAGTCTATTTTGGAAAAATACGTATATTTGAGGCGTTTTCAAATTTGTACGAAAATTGGAGTTCCCTACTTATAAATAGGGCCTCTTAAGGCATTCTTAAACATTATTCAAGGCATCCCAAAGCAAAATTTAGAGTTTTTTAAGAGTTTTTAGTTTTATTAAAGCTTTATAAGTTGTTTTTTTTTATTTTAGATATTTTCTATTCGCATTTTTTTCTTCTTTCTTTCTTGTTGCTTTTTATTTCTACAATTTAATTATATTTTTCTAAGTTCCTTCTAGCCCAAGCTAGAAGGGAAGCACATGGGTTTATTATTTTTTTAAGATTATGATGATTGATTGTTTTAATAATGAGAAGAATGGTGTATGCATGTTATATATTATTTAGGTTTTGTTTTTTTATCCTCTTGTGAGATCCATATGTTTCCATCATATGAGATCCACATTGATGGATAGGCTTACCCTAGATCAATCAGATTTCCTAGATAGGAGATGTTCTCAACCTGTTATATTTCTTTGATATTCATTATCCTATAGATATTGAATACTTAAAATCTCCGGCGCTTGAGAATATATGTCAATGGTGCAAATCCATTATTTTCTAATCTTTTATATCATTTATTAAATATTTAAACTGTTTTATTTTCCGATTAGGCTGACCATAGTGCTTAGATCCTAGTTGTGTTATTCAAGTCATCATGATTTTGGAACATTAACCTATGTGTGGAATTTTGAAGCTTGGGTGTTATTTTATTCAGTTGAATTACATCCATTCAAAATTTTCAAAATCAAATCATCAGATTAATTTTTATTACTTAGTTTGTTTCACATTTGATTTTTTTTTTCTTCTTGCAATTCATCTCCTTGTGGGATCGACCTTGTATTCACAGGATATTACTTATGAACCTCTGCACTTGGAGGCAAGCAATCAATACGTAATCGTTAAATGGAGTCGTTTGAGGGAGTGTCGTGGCGAAGGTGTAACGCCCTGAAAATCGGGGGTCGTGTATATACTCGACTCCCGAGTTCCCGAGGTCACTTATAGCCAATTTTTATTAATTTGCGATCCGGTCTAAATGCGCAGCCTGGAATCTCCTGGAACATGAAGTACATCCACACAAGTCCACTGAAATGAAAGAGACTGAATACAAATATATATATATATACATGTCCAAAGGAATACATGGGTCGCATAAGATGCTACCCAACAAAATCACAAAAGAATAATATGACCAAAAAGAGTAAAATTGAGCCCCTACCCAGCGATCCAATCCCGCCTCTCAAGCTAGCGGAGAACCGTCCATCAACTGGAAGTATGATAGCTCGTCCTCCTCATCCAGGCTCACACCGAAAGGCTCCTTATACTCAACATCACCTGCAACTGCTAGAGAGTCCGGTTGGTGTTTTAAAACACCGTCCCAGAGTGGGAGTGAGTGATCAACTCAGTGGGTGCTATTAATCTCAAGTTATCACAGGCATCAATTATAACATGATCTTAATGAAAAGCAGACAATCACATACGTCTAAGTAATCTTTTTAATGCGCATGTATGCAGCATGACATGATGCATGCCCTCACCACAACGCTCCCTCGTGCGACACCATCTAACGATCGCCAATGCCAACACTCCCTCAGTGCGACCTCGACTGCCGAGTCGCCACCCTAACTAGTGCGATGCAATGATCGTGTTAGCCGTGTGATTAGTTAGGTCCATTCATCCAGCAGATTTGAGAATCTGGTACACCCCACGTATCAATGCCCTAAACGGGTTGCGAGGCCAAGACCCCCCAATGCGTGAGGCCGAGACCCCGCGGTCCGTGATCCCGTCGGGTTCCTCATCCTCGACTTCAAGCACATGAGGAGTGCCATGAGAAAGGGATCACTCGCGGTCACTACGGGGAGGCGCGGTACCCCAGCATAGGCCGACAACTTGGACACAGTGTCCTATTCCACCATACCCGGCTCACGAGGCTGTGGACCAAATTTCAAGTGAGTTATTGATGGGCTACAACGGTTGTAGGGTGTTTCAGGTTCCATACAAGTGTGAACAAGTAGGGTTAACAATCAAGGTTGGTCAGACAGTAGGCTAGACCTCACGAGTCAGGCGAGCGTGAGGCGTGTGACATCGGGCACGAGGGTCCCATGTAGTCGAACTACAGCCACCCGATCACACCCGCCCAAACCCACAAGTCCAACCATAGCGTAGTCCTACCGATGGGACTACCGTCTCTCCTCAAGTTCCTGACCAACCCAAGGGTAGGAATAAGGACTCATAGCATGCCAACTACCAAAGTAACATCAAGCATATTCAACACCATGTTCTCATGTTGCTCAACATACAATTCAAATTTCTCTAACAAGCAAACTATTAACATTATGAATAAAGTGTATGTGTGTGGTGTGGTTTGGTGAGGAAGTTAACACTTCCTCCAACTTAAGAAATCACATGCACAAGGGTAATGAATCATACATCCTATGAAGCAACAACACATAGAAAAATCAAACATGGCATGTGAAAAGGCCAAGCTATATGTCCTAGAGGGGGGGTGAATAGGACAATGCCAAATAAAAACTTATAACAGCGGAATAATAAAGAAAATGATAGCCAAATTAAATAATAATGCAGGAAAGAAAAACAACCTCAAAATTCAGATCTTGAGAGGTTGATACAAACGTTATTCTAAGGACAACCTTACACCAAAAACAGAGTTTATGGTAGGACAACCTTATTTCTAGAAAGGTGAACATATAATAATCCATACACAAAATCATGTGAGAGACAAGAACAATCGTCATAAGAGTCAAACCTACAATTTCATACTATTGCAACAAACATACAATTCCTAGGGTTCCTCTAGTTCTCCTAATATGGCATCTAAGCAATCAAAATCATTAATCTCATACTAGAATTGGTGCTAGGCCACCTAAGATCAATAGTCCGCACCTTAGGATTCGTTGAAGGCTTGGGAACGACCTAAGAGCGTGGATCTTTGGGGTTGAATGGCCGGAATCCCTAAAGCATACGTTTGTATGTTAGAACCCCATGTAAATCTCTTCTCCACTCAAGGGTTTCAAGAAAAAAAGATGAATGATCTTACCTAGATGATCATGGAATGAATGGTGTGGTTGTGGTGGAGAGCTTTTCCTTGAAGAAGAGGTAGGGAGTCGTAAGGTTGAGCTTCCTTGGGCCCCACCATCAACAACACCCTCCTTCACTCTCTTCTTCCTCTCTCTTTCTCCTCCTTCTCTTCTCTCCTCTCTCTCTTCTCTCTCTTCTAGGGTAAAATCGTATGGGGAGAGGGGGTGCCCAAATGAGGCCCTTTTATAATACCAGATTCGGTGAAAATGGCCCCAAGTGTTGGGTTTTTACCATACTAGACCTATGGGAGGGTCTTTCTAAGCTCTAGGGCCCACTATGGAGTGTACATATTGATATACACCGTAAGATAGTTAGCCCTAATGATGATCCACGTATGAACATGATCGGCCCGCCATTTGGATGCGCCGATCAACAGATATGATTAGAAATCTGTTCAACGGTCACCGATGGTCGATCGGGGCCACGACTATATGGATATGAGCAGGGAAATATCCGTACTCCACGTGTGAAGTTTGGTCGCAAACCGACGGTCCGAAATTCTCAACTTTGCATAAGAGTGGATGATTCAATTCACTTAAGTTTCAATTCCTTTCTTTAGGGTATTTGCGCTTCTCATGCACTCATCCTTCTGCTCAAGTTGAGCTGTTCTGGACACTACCCAGGTCCGATTCCCGCGATAGACGTCAAGCCCAATGAGACAGACATTATTCTATAGTTTTGGAACTAGTGGTCCACCAACGAGCGGTCTAGAGCTTGTTTGGATAACCGGGGCAGTTCTGGTGGCCCTCCGACCATGAAACTTAGAGGATAGGTGCTCCATGGCCCGATGAAGGGCCATGTAAAATTTGGAAATGATCAGATATGGGGTTCGGTCACATGGGTCTGATTTGCGATCAACGGTTACCACACCACGATCGGGACCCAGAGTTTGTGGACGGGTGTAGGAAAATTCATTAGACCTCCCCTGAAAATGTAGAAGAGATCCGAAGGCTGGATAGCCTTGTATCTCAACTTCATTTGCGAGCGCCAGATTCCGGTCCTGGCATAAGTGGGGTGCATTTAGTCAGTGCCAGATCCCACTTCTGGGTGTCCACTGGGTTCGTGGTCCGCGATGGTCCACAAGCCCAGTGAGATTTATGGTTTCCTAAATTTTTAGATTTTTCTGATCTTCTCGCGTCACGGTACAGCCCGCACGGGCTGTTGCTAGGTGTAAACCGCCATCTGGCTTGGAGGCCCGCATCAGGTTCTATCAGGATCCGTCTGGCCTAATCAATTGGGCAAATCTTGGTCTAATTTATTTGTGATGCCTCACTACGAGTAGCTTAAACGAACGGTTTTGTGGCAAATCCTACGTGGACGCCCCAAGACACTGTTCTGGTTGGGCGGGACGTTACACTACACCTGATGTTCAAGTGATCGGGCGGATTCATTGACTTTCTACGACTGATTAATCGGACTGGTGCGGTTCTTTACTGGTACCACCCTAATATACACTAATATTGAGTCCTTATGGTTAATAAGTAATATTAATAGTTAATTTAAATTAAAAAAAAATTAAAGGAATTTTGGAAATCCAAAAAAGTGAAAATTTAGGATGTTACAGAAGGCATGTATCATATCAGCTATCATGCATACGCATTAATAAGACTAGTTAGGTGTCTAGGAATGCTTGCCTTTCATTAAATGCATAATATAATTGATGTCTGTTACAACTTAAGACTAATAGCACCCACTGAGTTGATCACTCAATCCCACTCTGGGACAGTGTTTTAAAACACCAACCAGGCTCTCCCGTAGTTGCAGGTGACGAGGAGTACGAGGAGCTTGGCAGTACGAGCCTTGAGGAGGAGGACAAGCTGTCCTATTTCCAGTTGATGGATGGTTCTCTTTCGGCCTAGTAGACGGGATTTGGATCGCTGAGTAGTGGGCTCAAATCTAGTCTTTTGGACATGACATTTTTTTTTTTTTTGTGATTTTGGTTTGGCAACGCCTTGTGCGACCCATTTATATTCTTTTGGACTTGTATAAATATTTGAATTCTATCATTGCAGTGACTAGATGTGATTGTGTTTCATGTTCCAAGGAATTTGACGCTGCGCAATTAAACATGATTAAACACAAATTAATAAAAATCGGTTATAAATAATACCCGGGAACTTGGGAGTCGAGTGTCTGCACAACCTCCAATTTCCAGGGCGTTACAGCAATCATGTGGTCAACTTAATCATATATGAGGTTGAATTTTGAGCCTTATACCTAAAATTGTATGACATAACCAGTGGTCAAGGTGAATTTTATATAAACAAGATGGTAGGTCTTTATAAGACTTATAAGTTTGCATGTGGTTGATAACATGACTTTAGAGGTGATATTTTTCATGAAAGTACGCCCATTTCACATTCAAGAAATAGCGGGTTTACCAAGGTGTTGACCACAAATCCATTCCAACCATCACCAGTGTCACCCCATGTTAGTCCATAGCAAAAAAATCAGCCCATTTGGGTCACACTAAGGGAAACAATTAAGAGGGGGACACACACCATTCCATGATTTAAGTGGGTCACACCAAGGGAAATAATTAAGAGGGAGACAGACCATAGAATTTTACATTGCTCATTATGATATTTATATGGAATCCATTTTGACCAATTAAAAAAAAAATCAGGTTACCATGTAATTTCAATGGGCCACATGAAAGAAAATAATTCAAAGAGAGGAGTCAACCCCCGAGTTCTCCCCGAGCCCACCATGATGATTATATAAAATCCACTTCAACCATTACATGCCAAACCAAAATTTATGCAGGGAACAAAAGATCAAGCTTAACCATAATTCGGGTGAGCCACATAAAGAAAAACAATTTTAAGGGTAAGTGTTATCTTATACACTATTTTCATCCACTTAGTCCACATTGATCACCCGTTCTGGTGGCGACAACATGTTTTGGATCACCGTTCATCCAGCTCTGTATGAACTTATCAACAGGTTGGATGGCAAATAAACATTACGGTGGGCCCTAGGAAGGTTTCAACGGTGGGTGTGAGCTTTGGGGAAAAACGGATGGATATAAAACACAAACATCAAGGTAGGCCCCACAGCGCCCAACACATCCATACACCACCTAATCCACGTCAATGGCTCAGTGTCAAGACTAACGGAGATAAATGACGGCGACGTCCCTCCACTGAGCAAATCGTTAGTCGCCGTCAGATTAACCAGGGTCCATGCAATCCAACCCGTATTAGGTGTGTTGTTCTGTCGGTCGCTTGGCGCTCTTGTCGGTGCACTTGATTGCAACACGCGAGAGTAGACATCTGTATCTTACTCTCTCACACGTGCAAATATAGGAAACGTGTGGTTAATCTGGATCGTACTTTTGTTGGATGAAACTTCCTATGTACGGTAAGCCAGTCTAGGACGCGGATTTCCTGCCAAAGCCTTTCGCAGGAAGTTCATGCGCAAGGATGCTGAGTGGGGCCCACCTAGATGTTTGTGAGAAATCCACTCCGTTCATCCGTTTTTGAAGCTCATTTTAGTACGTGAAACCAAAATTGAGACGTATCCACCAAACAAGAGAAAATAATGGGAATTCAGCAAGCACCGTTGAAGCATTCCTTATGGCCATGAAAGTTTTGTATCAGGCTATCTTTACGGTATTTTCACTTCATCCCATTGGGAATGACCTTGTAAACGGTTTAGATAGCATATAAACAATAAGGTAGAGCCTAGGAAGGTTTCAACGGTAGTAATTTCTTTCCCCAAATTTTCCTCTCGTGTGATTCACTTGAGTTTTTTATCCTGATCATTTTTTATTGAACGTTCTAAAATGAGCTAGCAAAACAGATGGACGGAATGGATTTCTCACATACATTGCACTGGGCCCCAGCCAACATCCTTGCGCAGTAACTTCCTGCGATAGGCTTTGGCAGGAAATCCGCGTCCGCCAAACCACACGTATGAAGGACGCGGATGGAAACGGATTGCCTACTCCCCTGACACCAGCCAATGGCCGGTGGTCGGAGCTCTGTGGGCCCCACCATGTATGTGTTTCATCCATGTCGTCCATCTACTTTTAAAGATCATTTTACAATACTAGACCAAAAATGAGATATATCACAATCTTAAGTGGACCACATTACAGGAAACAGTGTTGAATGAGCATCGACCATTAAAAAACATTTTGGAGCCATAAAAGTTTTGGATCAAGTTGATTTTGTTTTTTCCCTTCATCTGGGCCTGTATGACCTAATCATCATATTGGATGTCAAATAAACAGTACAGTGGGCCTTAGGAGGATTTTAATGGTGGATATCCAATCACTATTGTTTTCATGTGGTGTGGTCCACCTGAAATTTATATTCCTCTCATTTTCGGGATAAATCCATAAAAGAATCTTTTAAAATGGATGAACGGAATGGATGAAACATATACATCATTGTGGAGCCCAAAAAGCACTGACCACCAACCACGGGGATGGTGTCAGGGGAGTAGCCAATCCGTTTCCGACGCGGATTAGCTACTGACACGTTGAGTAGCGAGACTTGCTACTGACGTGACGTCATCAAGATCTGTGGGCCCCACTATGACGTATTTTTTGTATCCATAATGTCCATCCAATTTTAGAGATCATGTTATAGAAATATTCAAAGAATGAGTCAGATCCAAAGCTCTAATGGACCACACCACTGTAAACAGTGGGGAGAGTGACGCCCACCATTAAAAAATTATAAGGGCTACAAAAGTTGTCGATCAAGCTGATATTTATGTTTTCCCTTCTTTCATGTCTGCGTTGACACATGGACATATTGGATCTCAAATAAACATCATGGTGAACCTTCGGAAGGTTTCAACGGTGGGCATCACTCTCCCCACTGTTTTCTATGGTGGGGTCCATTAAAGTCTTGGATCTGCTTTATTCTTTGGCTCAAGCCTTAAAACGATCTCTCCAAATGTATGGACGGTGTGGATACAACACAGATTATGGTGGGGCCCACAGTCCATGTATGAAAAAGGAAAGATATTTATGGATTTGCATGTGACCCGGTCATTGATGTTGATATATCTAGTGATTGGGCTGCATGAAGCTTTGTCTAAGGTCTACCTGCATTGTTCAACCTAAGTTTAAACCTGACTTGAACCTCTCGTGGACTAAAATCTTTATAAAAATTGTAAAGAGATGAAATTAGTATTTAAGTGAGGAAAGAGGAAAATAAATAAATATTTGAAAGTAGAAGACAAAAAAGAGGTTAGTATGAGAAAGTCTTTTTAATTCATCCCTGACTGCCCAAAGAACTATAGAAAATAAAACAAGATACAAAGGTGGAATTGATTAAGACAGAAAAAGAAACTGAAATGAGGTTACTGACTCAAATTCATTTCAAGAGATGTTTTCTTCCATTATTTTGAATTTGAGATAAGAGCTTGGATGATTAAGGAAGAAAATAAGGATGAGAAATGGATTGAGGCAGTAAGCTATCCACTATCTATGTCCAACTTCAACCCGGTTTTGAAATAGGCTGGAATTTTAAGCCCATCTAGCCTAAGCTCAACCCGAGGTGGGCCAAGCCTGACCCATATAGGGTAGATACTCTAACCTAAGCTTGACCCAAGGCGGGCCAAGCCCAAAACCCAACAGGCCAACCTGGCTCACTACACCCTATCGATGAATTTGAGATAAGAGCTTGGATGATTGAGGAAGAAAAGGAGGATGAGAAACGGATTGAGCCAGGCTTATGGGCAAGCGACTATTTATGTCTAAGCTAAGCCCGAGTTTGAAACAGGTTGGAATTTTAAGCCCAAGCCTGACCCTTAGGCTAGATACTCCGGTCCAAGCTCAACCCAAGGTGGAGTAAGCCTAAAAGCCCAACAGGCCAACTTGGCCCATTGACACCCCTGACGGTGACTCGATGTAGTAGGATTTGATTGGGCCCCATGCTTCCATCATAGAGGGCCCCATCAGACATGGTTTGACTAGTGACCCCAATCCCAACCAGCTAGTTGGTGTTAAAGCTATGTGGGTCCCACGATAATGTTTTTGTTTAGCCACATCGTCCATCCATTTTAACAGCTCATTTTAGGGCATGAGCCAAGAAAGGAGGCATCCTTTTTAACGGCTCATTTTAGGGCATGAGCCAAGAAAGGAGGCATATCCAAATCTCAGGTGGACCTGGACATAAGAAAATAACTTTGATTGAAAATCCACCGTTAAAAACTTTTTAGGGCTAATTATAATACTTATTTGCCATCTTACCTACTGATAAGGTCACACAGACATGGATGAAGGAAAAACACAAATATCAGCTTGATCCAAAACTTTCGTTGCCCTAAAAAGTTTTTAACGGTAAGCATTTGATCCCCACCGTTTCTTATGGTGTGCTCTACTTGAGATCTGGATTTGCTTTAGTTTTGGGCTCATGCTATAAAATGATCCGGCAAAATAGATGGACAGCAAGGATAAAACACATACATCATGGTGGGCCTATAGAGCTTTAAAACTAGCTAGCTGGTTGGTGCTGAGTTCATTAGCCAAACTATGCCCAGGCCCGTTGAGATTGTTATGTACTCCACCAACAACTTAAAAACATTCTTTATGTAAGCCCATCTATTATAATGGCACCTAAAGTAATTAGATCTTGGCATGTCGGATCATCTGCCATTAGGTGGCCATGCAATATGTATGTGTCCTTTGGATGGCTCATCATGAGGCTTGTAATGCATTGTACCAAAAAAGAGAGCTTGGAAGTTGTTTGCTTATAATTTGAATATATAATACATACCTTATGCATTATTTTGAACTTAATTATGTTTACTCCATAAAATTTGAGGGCCATACATAAAAAAAGGAGATAATGCAGGCTACACATGAAGAGAGAAAAAGGATTAGAGGGTGAGCTTTCCACTGATATGCAATCATGTGGTCCAACTTAAGCATATATGAGGTTGAATTTTGAGCCTTATACCTAAAATGATATGACACACCTAGTGGTTAAGGTGAATTTTATATAAACAAGATGGCGGGCCTTTATAAGACTTATAATTGTGGTTGACAACATGACTTTAGAGGTGATATTTTTCATGAAAGTACGCCCGTTTCACATTCAAGAAATTAATAGCAGGTTTACCAAGGTGTTGACCACTAAGGGAAACAATTAAGAGGGCGACACACACCATTCCATGATTTAAGTGGGTCACACCAAGGGAAACAATTAAGAGGGAGACACACACCATAGAATTTTACATTGCTCATTATGATATTTATATGGAATCCATTTTGACCAATTAGAAAAAAAATCAAGTTACCATGTAATTTCAATGGGCCACATGAAAGAAAATAATTTGAGGAGAAGAGTCAACCCTTGAGTTACCGCCCAGCCCACCATGATAATTATATGAAATCCACTTCAACCATGAGATGCCAAACCAAAATTTATGCAAGGGAACAAAAGATCAAGCTTAACCATAACTCGGGTGAGCCACATAAAGAAAAACAATTTCAAGGGTAAGTGTCATCTTATACACTATTTTCATCCACATGGTCCACATTGATCACAAATGAAGCTGAATTTTGCACCCTAGCCTAACATTCATATGGGGTGAAGCACTAGCGATCCGGGTGGATTTCACATAAATATTATGCCCAATCCATGTGAGAATTTATAGAATCCTACTATTAAAAACAACACATGCTCTAAAAATCATGTACTTTTCACTCAACTATGCTACAAAGGATTTAATTCATATGAATTTTATGGTAATTATAATTTAAATTTCAATATATATATCTGTCCATATATTACTCCATTCATATTTTTAAAATCTTTTTTGTTTTCTCGTATAATCTCTGTATATTCAGTACAATACCCAACACCAATGTCTGGTTTTCACAATTCAAAATATACGTTGTCCCCCATCCACAATAAGGCCCATGATCAGCTAGCGGCCCACATATGCACCGTATTATTGCTCAAAGATCTTCCCCTATACATTGTAAAAATCATCTGCATTTGTATGGGACATGTACACATACATGTATACGGCAGTTTTTACCGTTTTTACCGTTAATTCTCTCTTGCAGAAGGACTCCTCCAGAAGCCGGTATTGAAGAAGGTATTCCACATCTCTTCCTCCATCTCCGACACGGCCGTCGCCGGTGACTTCTCAGGCCACGTGCCGGCCGTTACGCACATGCCCACATACATATCCTCATCCTCGAAACGTTTCGGTTGTAGCAGTCCGATTCTCCTCTTATGAACCTTCTTCCGTAGCGCCCGCCGGCAGAGACCCGCCGGCAATTTCACGACGGCAAGGACGAGAAGATCCACGACAGTGCAAGGACAGCAGCAGACGACCACCGCACACTCGGCGGTGGTCCCACCTGCCACCTCAGCAAAATTGCAACTCATCGTTTGGGAATTCGATTGGGATTTCTTCAATTGAAGTGATTGCCGTTGATGCACGCTCTCGGGTTTTGTACCGACGGTGATCTGATGTGACACGTCAGCAGCCGACGATGTTTGTGTGTGGCGGGAGCTCATCATCAGCGACGAAGCCGACGATGATTGATTTGATAGAAACGGCTGTCGGCGTAGCCGGCCGGAATTTGTGCGTAAGACGATCCGGTGAGTCATGTCCGGTGATGATGTAATGGAGGTCCGCCTACTGACGGCATCGGAAAAGTGGGAAGACGATGAGGATTGCTTCGATAGGATCGGAGACCGGCGTTGTGGGTCAGATATAAAGATCTGGTGTGTCATATCTGCTGATGATGGCGTATCGGGTCCGATACAGGAATATCGGGTAATAAAAAAGCGGAAATGGAGATGAGATTTTTTTCGTCTTTTCTCTGATTTCTTTTGAAAAATTGCAGGAATGGGGAGATTGGGATGAAGAAGAGATGAATTGGGGGAGGGAAGAAAGGGTTACGGATTGGAAAATGTCCAGATCCGTTCCCTCGATGAAAGAATTCGGCCGTGTTGAAGAACAACGGCAGGTTTTTTTTGAGAAAGGGTTTGGGGAGATATATCACCAGAACCGTCGGATTTCTCTCGATCATGTGGACCAAACGATCTAACGGTTTTCGCGCTCTTTCTTTCGTTTCATTCGGTTTCATATATAGAGAGTAGAAAGCGGGAGTGGATTTGTTCTTACCTGGGGTAATATGTTAGTGGGTTTTACTCGATTGTGGGGCCCACCTTGATGTTTTGTTTTTATATCCAGTCCGTTCATCTGTTGTTTCAGATTATTTTAGTATATGGTTTCAAAATTGAAGTAGATATAATTTTTAGGTGGACCGTACCTTTGGAAACAGTGGTGGTTTAATGATTTACCATTAAAAACTTCTTTAGGGCCCACCTTCATGTTTAGATCATGTTTATTTGACATCTAAGCTGTTGATAAGGTCACGTAAACCTGGATGAATGGAAAAGAAAGAACATATCAGCTTGATCCAATACTTATATGGACCATTAATGGTCAATCACTACTTTTTACTAGGCGATGGTCCACCTGAGAATTGGATCTGTTTCATTTTGGGATTATACACTAAAATGACCTGAAATAAATGGATGGACGGCGTGGATATACAAATTAATTATTAATGTGGGAGCCACACGGTAAGTGTAACACCCGCTAAGGCGTTACCCGGGCAACACCTAATCATCCGCTACCTGAAAAGCCGGGTAAGGGGGGACTCGGATTCCGCAGTGAGGCTCGGTACTGGAAAAGCCATGTAGGCCCCACAGTGATGTTTGTGTTTTATCCAGTCCGTTCATCCATTTTTCCGGATCATCTTAGTCTATGAGACGAAAAGTAGGGCAGATATAAAGCTCAAGTGGACCACACCACAAACGCACTATGGACATTGACGACCACTGTTAAGGAGATGTTTATTTTCCATCCAACCTGCTCATAAAGCCATATAAATCTAGACGAAGGGAATACAAAAATATAACTTGACCTAAAACTTATGCCTCCACTAATTTTTCTATGGTAGGCATTTAATCCCCCCGTGTGATTCACTTGAGATTTAGATCTTTCTCTCTCTTCTTTATTTTTGGCCTCATGCCTTAAAATGATGCCGAAAAATAGATGTACAGTGTAAACACATACCTCATGGTGGGCCTCATAACTTATCCTGTACCTACCAGTACCATGATGGGCTACTCCTCATGGCACCCGCCAATGGTTGGTGGTCGGTGCTATGTGGGCCCTACTATGATGTATGTGTTTCATCCATGCTGAAATGAGACCAACAATGAGGTATATCCTAATCTCAAGTGGACCACATTACAGGAAATAGTATTGGATGAGGGTTGAGCATTAAAAACATTTTGGGGGCCATAAAAGATTTGGATCAAGCTGATTTTTATATTTTCCCCTTCATCTGGGCCTGTTTGACCTAATTAACAGATTGGATGTCAAATAAACAGTATGGTAGGCCTTATAGGGATTTTGATTGTGAATATCCAATCACTATTGTTTTCATGTGGTGTGGTCCACCTGAGATTTATGTTCCTCTCATTTTTGTGATCAAGCCCTAAAATGATCTTTTAAAATGGATGAACGGAATGGATGAAATACATACATCATGGTGGGGCCCACAGAGCACCGACCATCAGCCACGGGGCTGGAGTCAAAGGGAGTAGCCAATCCGTTTCCGAGATTGGTAGGGGTCACTGGATGGGAGAGGATTAGGTGTTTCCCGTATAACACCTTAGTAGGTGTAACCCTTACCTTGTGGGACCCACCTTGATGTAGTTTTTGTATATCCACACCGTGAATCCCTGATCCCATGTCATTTTAAAATGCGACCCCAAAATTAAGTAGATCCAAATCTCAGGTGGACTACATCAATGAAAACAGTGGTGAATGGACGATAAAATATTTTAGTTGGCCACAAAAGACTTGGATCAAGCTGATCTTTGTATTTTACCTTCATCCACGTCTGTTTGACCTTATCAACGGATTGGATGGAGAGGAAACATTACAGTGACTATTACTGTGGGCCCTAGGAAAATTTTAATATGAAATGCAAGTGGGCATTCATATGTATTTGTGTGGCCTAATCAACATGTTAGATGGTAAATAAACATTCAAGTGGGCCTTCGGAAGTTTTTAATGGTGGACATTCAATCACCACTATTTCCCACCATGTGGTCCACCTAAGATTTGGATCTGCCTCATTTTTGGGATCTTGCTTAAAGTGAGCTATAAAAATGGATGGATGGAGTGAATAAGACACATACATCATGGTGGGCTCACAGAGCTTGGTATTGCCGTATCACATAATTCCATTTTGCGTATCACATAATTCCATTTTGCATATCACCGGACACGTAGATATCTGTTTCTTATTTTGGTTTGGCCAATTTTTTGTGTTTTAGCTTGGCCTACATCACTCACCGTATTTATGTACAATAGTTGTTAGAGTTTTATGTTTCATGTCCCTCCGCATTGTAAAAATTGTTAGATTGTAGCTTATGCTATTTTCAGTCAGTAAAAGGATGAAAGGTTGTAATTATAGCATTTTATTTACAAGTCACTCCCACCATAGTGGGATTTTACCAGAATGGGCATTTGAACCCATGACTCCATTTGAGTCCACCACCGAGGCACAAGTAAGGACCTGACAAATGGGTTTACCTGGCTTAGCCTAAATGTGTTTTTTATGCACTATTAATTAAATCACAGTCTTGGAAGACTAATTAAAGATAATTAAGGATATCATTCACAATATTTCAAAGCCTACCACCACTGGAACAAGAGCAGAATCAACCATCCATACTCATACCACATGGAAACACCACAGCTAAAATCACGAGGCCATGGCTAGAGATGGTGGTGCTGCATCGGGGGTCGATGGAGATAGCAGTGTTGTGTCAGGGGCCCACTGCTATGTTTTGCATTGGATATCTAGACAGCAACTGGTTGAGATGGTGGGTTCTGAAGTTGTGGGACAGCGGCAATGGGGCTAGAGTCCTTTATCCCTTTGAGATAGTAAGTGAGTGCACGCGAAAGTTTTCAGATTGGCCAAGGAAATATGAAATGCAATTTTTCAGCCCAGCGAAGTGATGAATCTTCGACCTAGACCAAGGTATTATTAGAAGTACATGACTACTCTCAACCATTGGTAGTTTTAATGAAGCCCATTATTGTGGAACCTAGTTTAGTGTGGAATGCCGACACCGAATAGTTCTAGGGCTTAGCTGCCGGATCAAAGGCTCTAGATTGGGAGCTTTGATGGCTTTTGAAATGGGAGAATTTTTCTTAATTTCAATGATAATAGAGTTCTCTTACAGAGATGTACATGCCTCATTTTACAATAAACCACAGGTGAATACCTAATCAAACTCTCAATGGATGTGTTCTGCAAGAGAACGATGAAAGACTTCAACCCTTTAACAACTCTTGCCAATATGGATGACCCACGCAACGATGAATAAAGGTCAGCCTATACTTGTTAAGGAAGGTGTGAAGGTTGCCAAACCTTATGAGAGAATATGGTTGTAAATGGGTCAACAGACTCGATGAGATACCCAGACCAAATCCGTTTAGACAGGACCCATACTGGACCCGTTTGTTAAATGGTATGGGTCTGGGTCCAAGAACAGACCCAATTGTTAAACGGGTCTAGATTTGATTTCCTTTATATTACGCCCACCCCAACCTAATCCAAACTCATTTAGTAAATGGGCGGGTCTAGTCTACGTTGTAAGGGACCCACCGAGAATCAGTTTAAATCCATAAAAATGCTTACATATCTTGACAAGTAACATGAGAAAACGAGAAATCCATCTCATGCCCAGCTGAAAATATGGGGTACCACATAATCCAAATTGACACATCGAAGATGATGAGATTAGTGAATTAGGATGTATGCGGATTGCGTGAGAAAGACTTTTAAAGGAATTTCTTGTGTTGGGATGCTAAGTGGGGCCCACCATGATATTTTTGAGAAATCGTCGTTGTCCATCCATTTTTCCAGCTCAGTTTAGGACATGAGACCAAAAATGAGGAAGATCAAAAACTCAAGTAGGCCACGCGAGAAGAAATAGTGAGCATTGATTGACCAACGTTGAAACATTCATATGGCCACAAAAGTTTTATATCAGGTTGAGTCTTTTGTGTTTTCAGTTCATCCCAGTGGATATGACCTTATAAATAGTCTGGATGGCATATAAACATCAATGTGGACCTTGGGAAGGTTTCAACAGTAGGCATTTCTTTCCACACCTTTTCCTCTCGTGTGGCCCACTTAGAATTCTGGATCTTGCTCATTTTGTCTCAAGTCCTAAACTGAGCTGGCAAAATGGATGGACAGGGTGAATTTCTCACAAAAATCAGTGGGCCCCACCTAGCACCCGAGTGCAAGAACTTCCCATGGAAGGCAATCTCCATTCGATTAGACCCGACAAGGGCCGTTAGAACCGTTTATAAGTGGGTCCAGATATCCCTTAACCAAACATGTTAAACCCAGAGCATTTATATATGGGTCTGGGTGGATCTTCCTCCACCAGACCCAAACTCATTTATAAATGGGTTTGATGGGGTTGACTCAGACCCAATTCAGATCCGCCCATTTAGACCAGCCCATTTAATAAAAGGGTCTGTCTCTAAAATTTAGACCTACACTCATTTAGTAAATAAGCAGGTTTGGTTTTGGCTAAACCCGACCCAAATCCAACCATTTACAGCCTTACCAGATAATAACCTTACCCAAGAAGGATAGAATTTAAATATAAATAAGAGATCTTAATTACAAATCATACAATCTAATAAAGGTAATTACTATTTTAGTCATTTTTCTATTGAACAGATAAGGAGCAGAATCAACCATCCATTGTAGTTTTCAATGGTAAGCATTCAATCACCACTGTTTTCACGTGGCGTGGCCCACCTGAGATCTGAGTCTGTCTCACTTTTAGGCTCATGCCCTAAAATAATGATATATGGACGGTGTGGATAAAACACATATATGATTATGAGGCCCACATAGAAGCAATCAGTAGCGACCTGGCTATTAACAGTGTCAGTTTCAGTAGGCAATTTGCATTCTTCCTCCATTCCATGTCCTAAAAGATGGAAACGGATTGGCTACTCCCCCTGCCACCAGCCAATGGCTGATGGTCAGTGCTCCGTGGGCCCCACCATGATGCATGTATTTCATCCATGCCGTCCATCTATTTTTTTAGATCATTTTATAGTATTAGACAAAAATGAGATATATCTCAATCTCAAGTGGACCACATTACAGGAAAGAGTGTTGAATGAACGTCGACCATTAAAAACTTTTTAGGAGCCATAAAAGTTTTGAATCAAGCTGATCTTTGTTTTTTCACTTCATCTGGGTCTGTATGACCTAATCAACAGATTAATTGGATATCAAATAAATAGTACAGTAGGCCTTAGGAGGATTTTAATGGTGGATATCTAGTCATTATTGTTTTCCTTTGGTATGGTTCACCTGAGATTTATATTTCTCTCATTTTTTGGGATCAAGTCCTAAAACGATCTATAAAAATGGATGAACGGAATGGATGAAACACATACATCATAGTGGTGCCTTAGAGCACCGATCACCAGCCACTGGGCTGGTGGCAGGGGCAGTACCCAATCCGTTCTCCTAAAAGATGGGCCCAACCCCTCCATATTTTTGTCCAATGGTTTTTTTTTTTTCATCACAATCCATAAAAAGAGAAATATTTTCTTCATACATACATTTTACATGGCATAAAAAGAAGGTTTTATGGGTTCACATGTGCACTTTGCACGTGTGTAGGAAAACTGATCTACATAGGAGGTTTGAGCTAATGTTCATCTGACCTGACACAAAAATCAAGCCAGTCCATTTATTCATTAGGCAATCCACATATATATGTTGGATGTTAAATCCTGTAAAGTTCACTGTAACCATCCATCATTTTCATACAAAGTGGGCCACCTGATGTATGGATGGCCATGATTTATGACTGTAGTAATCAGCATGTTCGCAGGAATCAAACATCATGTACATGTGAAAGGTTGCTGTATTTGATTGTGTAATCTATAACTTAAGTGGTAGATTGAGTGAAAATAATTTTGTTTGTACATGCGAAAATTTGTTATATTTACATGTATAATTCATAACTAAATGGTAGATTGAGTGAAGATAACCTGGTTTCAACACCAATGTCTTTTATTAATTCCTGTGGTTAACACTGCTACTTACTATCGTGCTAACTATATATATATATATATATATATATATATATATATAAACTCCATCTATTTTAGAGCATGAGCTCAAGAATTAGGTGTGGTCCACTTAAGCTTTGAATCTGCCTCGGCTAATGCACGTTATGGTGGGGTCCACAAAATTTTATCTTGAAAAGAAAGGACCAGACATTTGGTGGATCCTTGACTGTGGTATTTGTTTTATATCCATACCGTCCATCTGTTTTGCCACCTCATTTTAGGAGATTAACCCAAAAACGAACTGGCTAAAAATCTCACGTGAACCACACCACAAGAAACAATGTTGATTGAACGCCCACAATTTAAAACTTATTATGGGCCGTAAAAGTTTTGGATCAAGCTGATATTTGTGTTTTCCCTTCATCCATGTCCTTGTGATCTTGTCAACGGGTTGGATGGAAAATAAACAATAAGGTGGATCCTAGAAAGCTTTTAATGATGGGCATTCAACCACCACTATTTCCTGTGGTGTGGCTCACTTGAGATTCAGATCTGTTTCATTTTTAGGCTCATTCCCTAAAATAATCTTTCAAAATGGATGGATGGAGTGGATAAAGAACAAATACATCAAGATGGGCCCCACAGTCACATGTCCACTGAATCCCGCATCCCACATGCACCCCTCCACACCTTGCAACACGTGCCAATCTGGCACATGTCTAGCACAACCGAGCTATGTATCATGTGGGACCCACCATGTAGATCACCTGACAAAAACTCAGTTTGTTAATCAAATGTAGATCACAACTCACACGTGAAAAAAAAAAACACCCAAAAAAATTCGCAGGTCAGTTGAGACGGACAGCTGTTTTGTACATTTGCAGCCCTCCTGGCCAGTAGAAACCCTGTATTTTTGTTAAAGTGATCGACACCATTGATCTTACATAACACACTGAGTAGTTTATAGATCGGCCAACAATGGCCGTCTGATAGGTGTGATTTTTGTAACATGGCCCCTCAACGTGGTCCCTACGAACACACCTCTATATTCCAATCGATTATAAGAAAATAAATTTTAAAAAATCCATTTATGCACACTAAAAATTACATGTAATTTAACAAATTTCTTTCTTATAAGGCCGTAGATGGGCCGAGCTTGGGCTGGCTTATCAGGCCTGAGGACTGGGCTGGGCCCTGTTCTCATCTGGGCCAGATTTGGACGTGTACAAACAGCCCATCAGGTTAGCCTGGCTTAGCTAATTAGGGTTTATAAGGGCAATTTTGTAATATACAAAATAAATAAAATGTCTCATGTTCATGCTCTGAACCCATGTCCCTCCATCTCTTTTTATGCTTCAATTAGACCAAACCTTGGGCTAGGCGTGGGCCCAACGTAAGGGGTCCTTTGGCACCATAGATTTGAGGGGATTTAAGGCGATTTCAAATCCCCTAGTTGTTTGGGACCATAAAGTAATTAGAGTTTCAAATTCCCTCAAAGAGGGGATTTGAAATCCACAATGAGAGCTTGGATTATATCTAAAATGCTTCCAAGAGTTGCATGTGTATTATGTATGTCACCGGACTATAATTCTGTTGGGCACATGGCTCACTAATGATGTCCCAAAACAAAGATTATCAATTGCATCACTATAATTATTTTAATTTGATGATCAACGCCGTCCAAACATTGTCCATGTAAATCAATGGTTAAAATTTGTTGGTTAGTCACTCGGACATGATTTTGTGCTTGCGGCCCATCTAAGCCTTAAAGCATATATTTCAGTGGGCTTACTGTAACCATTGTATTAAACATTACATATGCTCACTAATTAAAGATATTAAAGTTAATGTAATAATTAAATTCAAGCCCCCAGAAATATACCATGCATAGATACTTTTGGATTAAAGATGAGGATTTCAAATCCAGGTGGTTTCAAATTCAAGGGGTTCCAAATCCACGCTCCCAAACAAGCCCTAAACATTTCGAGCTGTACTACGGCCCACTATAAACATTTTAACTCTCCTACTTTAATCATAATAATAATAATGGACGGCTCACAACACCCATCAGACGTTGGTATTTGTTTGATCGGTGGGCCCAAACAGTCACTAAACAAAACAAAATTTATTGTGTCCATTTTACAAGGAAAAAGCTCATTTCATCATACAAATGGGATCATCCATCTCGTCTGATCCACCCACAGTACAAGTCACAATACTTATGGCCTAATTTACATGCATAGGTTAATCGCATCCTTTAAATATATATATAGAGAGAACAAAAAATCCTAACCCTTTTTTTTTTTTTTTTAATCAACAATATAATGGGATGTGGCCATTAATCATGCGTTGTTCTATGATTCCTTTATACAAAGCAAGCCGATTAGGTGGGATGCTGCTTGCAATCTCTTTAATGGAGTCCCTACCCGTAATGCCAACCGTTACTTGAATCCGATCATCGCCACCGTTCATCATCGTCGAAATCTTCATATGTTGCTTCCTGTATTCTTTGTTATTCGATGATGGCTCGATCACATCGTCTGCAAACCTCACCTTCTTTTTATGTTGATTATTTCTTCCAGCCCCTATTAATTATTGAGAAAATAGGTTAACAATGTAGAAATGCTATATACATACTACAATTTTATTTTTATTTTTCTAAAGGTCACATATATTGAAAGGTTTGGATGCAACTCTCCATTAGGTGCACCATATGTTTCACAAACTACCATGAAAAGATCACACCAACTAGATAATTTTAAGCATCCAACCAATGCTTATAAAATAAACGGTCATTATCAATATTAGTGTAGAGATGAAAAGTTGAAATGTTGACTTTATTGAAAAGGATGAAGATTTATATATTCTTTTATTGTTGGTGTGCAATCAAAATCAGTTGATTGTTAGATTGTCTATGACAAAAATCACATGTTTTACCTAAAGATTTAGAATGATAGTGTGATGTGTCTTAAAATAATTGTATACAATGATTTATGCCTATGGGACTTCGTTTAGGTTTTTTCTTATTATAAATCACTACAATTAGATTTTGTTAGGGTTTGTATCTATGGAAAGCAGCATAGAGGTCCATTCCTAGTTGGAAAGTCATAGAGAGTCATGTCATCACTTTAGTTTGCATTTAGATTTGTGTGAGATGAGTGGCTATTTATATGGTATAGCAATAGGTATTTTGCGAGTTTTGTTGATAATTTTAGGAGTACATGAGTTTATATTAAGAGAAATCTAAGTTTTGAGTTTCCTTCAAGAGCTTAAATTGTTTGTGGAAAACAAAATAGCTCTCCTTAAGATGGTGAATATATTATAAACACTTTTGAAAACTTTTGTAAGGATGGTGTAATTGAACATCAAACTATCATGAGTTATATGCACGCTTCAATAGAAAAATGCGGCTGAAAGAAAAAATAGAACAATTGTGAAGAGGACGAAAAGTGTGATAAAAGATAAAAGTGTGCTTAATTTCGTGAAAGGTGCATGTTAAATAGGTTTTCTGCGGAAGGCCTTGATCATGAAACACTAGAAGAAGCAAGGAGAAAGCCAAATATTTTCTCTCTTTATAACTGGTTCCATTGCTTATGCACGTCCTAATAATAAAAAGAAGAAGAAGAAGAATCTTAGTGATAAAGAAATCAATTCTATCTTCGTTAGTGATAGTATGAAGGCATGTAGGCGTTCTTTATTTATTTGCACACACACACACCCCCACACACTCACTCCGTAGTAGGCTTTCACCACCTATGGATGCTCGAACCCTTGACCGGGTGTTGAAACTTCCGAGAATCTACCACCTGAGCAAAAGCAAGGATCTGAGATTTAAAATAGCTTATGATAATAATATTGTTGCCAACAATGATTTGATTAACTATGTATTACTATCAAATTATGCCATTTTAAGAAAAGTTTGTGAAAGCCATGGATGAAGAAATCAAAACAATATAAAAAGATAATATATGAGAGTTAAAAACTCCAAAATTTCTCTAAATAATAAGATCCTAACAGTTGTTTTATGTTCTTCAAAGAAATACATACGTTGTCCAAGAATTGCAGGGCCATGAGTGTCTTATCAAATAGGCATAGATTGTAGGGTGATGAACACATCCTTTTCAGTACTGATAAAAAAAAAATTCACTTATACATGTCAGACATAAGACTTACAGTTAAAAAAAAAAAAAAAAAAAAAAAGTAAAATAATTATTTCATGCACGAAATCTTTAATTTTTTTTTTCGGCGAGTACTATGCTTAACACGCCGCACTTTTTCATCAACAGTACATCCATCACAGCCAATAAAAATAAAAATAAAAATTTATGTCTTTTGGAGCATGGTCCATCTATGGTAGGGCTTAATGGACGAGTGGTGTGGATCATCCAAAAATAAATACTGATTATATAGACTCATAACAAAAAACAAAAGATAATGAAAATTAAACAATAACCCATTACCGAAAATGAAATTCAAATCCAGAAAATATATGAGAAAACCAGCAAAAAAGGAATGAAAAAAGAAAAAGAAAAGATACCCAATTCCAATTCGACCTTCTTCAAGAACTCAGCCAAGAGTCGCCTGTGCGCTTCTAGAGCGACAAGCGCCACGCTTCCTGAAATCGCTACAACAGCCATCAATCCAATCCCATCAGAGCTTACCATCTTTCTAACCGTCTTCTTCAAACCAAAAACAAGGATTCTTTAAGGGGAGAGAGAGAGAGAGAGACAGAGAGAGAGAGAGAGAGAATCAATACAAAAACCACCGACTCTTTAAGGAGGGAGAGAGATCAGAGAAAAATCTACAATGGAAATTGACTTTTTTTGGACTTCGAGAAAAACCGTTGAAATCTTCCTAGGCTTCCTCACCCAAAGATAAAATAAACTGCCGGCCGCGGAAAATTGCCAGCCCTCGGCCTCCTTTGACTTGGTTTTGGAACGAGTCCTATCGACCATTCCAGAGAAGGAGCTTTTATTTCGTCGAGTAACTCAGGATCGGACGCGGATTTCGCAGGAAGTTCCTGCGCCGTAAACATAGGTGGGGCCCACTGTGATGTTTGTGAGAAATCCACTCCGTCCATCCGTTTTTTGAGATAATTTTAGTAATGAAAACCAAAAATGATGAGGATCCAAGATTCAAGTGCGCCGCACTAAAGGAAAAGGTGGGTAGGGAAATTCTCACCGTTGAAACCTACGTAGGGTCGACAGTGATGTTTATAAGCCATCCATACCGTTCATAACGTCATTACTACTGGGATGAACAGAAAACACAGATATAAGTCTGATTCAAAAATTATGTAGCGCCACGAATATTTCAAATGTGAACGTTTAATCCTCACCTTTTCTACCCACTTGAGTATTGGATCCGGCTCATTTTTGGTATAATGACAAAAAATGAACTCACAAAACGGATGGACGGAGTAGATTTCTCAAAAACATCACGTTGGGTCCCAACTAGGTTCTCAGCGCAGAACTTCATGATCCGCGTCCGCCGCATCGGGCTCCACATGCTTGGGTTTTCATGTGGGGCCCTATGATTCAGTGATCCGAACCGATGATTTTACAGGCACAATTGTGAATGACCCACCAATGAAAAATCCAATGGACCCAAAAAAGATAATCCTTGGATTAATGGTAAGAAAATGGATGGTTAGAAAGTACAGCTGAGCAGAAAATATCAACGGTCTGATTAGCGTAACTTTCTGATCCCTAGAAAATGAACCATTAGAAACTTTGGTCTTAAAGACTTATACGTTGTCGACCTTATTCCGGTCCTTCGCTGCAGTTTTGGCAGTTAACTTATGATAGCCCCACCAGATAAATGGCTCCAATTAATTTTCTTGGATGAACATGCCATTAGCACCAATGACCCTAAACCCTAAATCCGATTGCAAAGATCCAGATACAGATATGATCTAATAAGACCACCAATACATCAAGAAGTTTACTCTCGCTAGTTAATGATTTTACTTATTATAATCATACTATTAGTACATGTTTCAAGGTTTAGGGTTTAGGGTTAAGGGTTTCGCGAACATGCCACTCATGAATAAATCCATTGCAAAGTTTCCAAGTTCATAAAATACTATACACACTCTTACACAATTTTGATATTGATCACAACTCTAGTGGGCCCATCAGTATGCCCCATCACAATATTCAACCCTTAGATAGATATGGACTATCGATCAACCAAGCCTACTTTATAAAAGTCCGATTACTTCAAAATTTTCTCAAATTAGGTGAGTCTATGCTCTGAAAATGATTAAAAAATATTACCATGAAAGAGTAAAATATGACTTGAGATGGATTTGGTTGATTTGTAACTACCATGAAAAATTAGCGGGGTGGATATTCATTAACCTCTAAATATCTAAGTATTTGTTTCAATAATTGTGGTCTTCTGAAATGTAATTACATCAAAGATTTAATTACTTTATGATCATAGGCAATATGGAAGCAGATTGCATGAGTAACTCAATAGCTCTGTAGGGCCAACTGTGATTTATGTATTTTATCCCCTCTGTCCATCCATTTTATTAGATAAGTTTAGGGCTTAAAAATAAAGCATACCCAAACCTCGAGTGGACCACACCATAGGAAAGAGTATGCATTGAATGTCTATTGTTGAAAAATTCTTGAGGGCCATCGAAGTTTTGGATCAAGCTGATATTTGTGTTTTCCCTTCATCCATGTTTGCGTGACCTAATTAACAGGTTGGATGACAAGTAAACCTCTCGATGGGCCTTAGGAAGGTTTCAATGGTGGAAATCATTATTACAACCGTTTCACGTGGTGTGGTCCGCTTGAGCTTTGTATATGATTCAATTTAGCTCAACCCCTGAAATAATCTTTAAAAATGGATGAACGGCATGGATAAACCACCTACATTAACAGTGGTCCCGACACAGTTTACTCGGTACAATAAAAGTGTACTGAGTTACTAAGTAGGCAATCCGATTTCAGTCAACATATTCAAGCTATGTGACCCATTTCTAGATAGACGCTATCCAAAACTCTTCATCCATCATCACGTCTTTGACAATCTAAAAACACATCATCAAGTTCATATCTTAGTATCTAAACGTCCATCATTACGACTCCTAAACCGTCGATTAGAATACCAGCGACTCAAAAACCATTGATCTATTATCGTATGGTCCTGCTAGTGACATCAGAGGTGCCTAAAAAAATAGACTAGGTTGGAGACATCTTGATATGGTGAAAGAGGCCCATTGGCCACTTGGCACATTTACCATCACGCATGGCAACATCATCGTTGACTCGGTATCATTTTAAGTGAGTTCACCGAGTTGACTCATGTAGGCTAGAAAGTGAAAAATGTAGGCATTCTAAGGTATACATGGTCAACCTAATAGATAACTTCCGATTGGTTAAGTGCATGTGAAATACAACCTTTCTAATAGATTGGCCTTAAAATAAGGGTCACTTGGTGTAAAAATTAGTCTTATTTACTTAACAAATGGGCCACACTATAGAAAAAAATTCTAGCCATTAATAGATAGTAAAATAAAATGTGGTCCAATCAATAAGTGGATATCTGATTTTTATCAAAGGTGATTATGGTAATTGTTGGGGGAAAAATAGAACGACTTATGGAATGGACCAACTCTACAAACCAGCACGGACCCCATAAGGCTAAACCATAAGAGGCGTCTACTGGCAACAAAAGGCCAACCTTCCAGTAGGTCAATACAATTATAAGTCCACTTAAAGAGCCAAACTACAAAATAGGTCGGCTATAGGTCGACCCTACCATAGATCAGGCATAACTCGGCCATATGTCGGCTACAGGTCGACCCGACCATAGGTCGGTATAACCTCTAACGAAATAAATGTTGATCTGACGAAGGGCTTAGTATTATTTACATCTATTGTACCTGGCGCCTCTACCACCCGACCTTTTCTTGAACTAACAGTCCGGGAATTCCTCCAACGGCCCAAAAGATCTCTCCCAAGATCTTCGGGAGATGAAATTAGATCCCGAAAATCTTGGACAACCATAATCTCGAAAAGATCTCCGACATATCAGGAATTCTAAATGAGAGAGACTCCTTACAGTGTGATTTTCCCTCTCATATAAATAAAGGTGCTTTTGGCCATTGAAAGGTACGCATACAAATCCTAATATTCGATTGGAGACTCTTTTCCTTAAGATCCTATCCTACAAAAGATCCAAGGTCCTAATTTAGGCATCAAAGGGTCCTTTGTATAAGCTAGGGTCTCCTTTGTCTCTTACTTTCTCCTGTGCAGGTCCAGGAGGGTTAACCAATGAGGGTCTACCGAAAAACTGCATCAACAGTAATGGAGCCAACCTATTAGATGGATTGGATGTCTCATGAATATGGTCCAACTGACTTCTTACATTCTCCTTTTTTATTTCCACAAATTGCCCATCTAAGAGACTCTTTCTCAAAGCGGAAATCAACCGAAAACATGAATTAGACACTTGACTTGTTATGTGGCAAAGAGGGTCCCTTCCCGTAAACTGATGGGGGCCCACCATGATGTGTATTAGACATCCATACACCATGCATTTGGTGGATCACTTCCAGGTTATTGGATATCCCAAAAATCAACTATATTTGGAACTCATGTGGGCCACACCATCTGAAAATATATGAAATCATGCTTAAAACATCTAAAAACACTTGTTGAGCCCACTTGAGTTTTGGATACAGCTGAAACTTGGTGTGACCCCTCATCTAAGTGGTACACACACAATGGATGGGCTGGATTTCTAAACTACATCATAGTGGGCCTTATAAATGATCATAAAGGTTTTGATGGGAGGATATCCACTCTCAACTGTTGTCAATGGTGTGGCCCACCTAACTCGTCAATTACCCTGATTTTTAGGCCCATGGCCCACCATGGAAGGGTGCATCTAATTGATGAGGTGGATGTTCATCTTACATCTTAGTGGTGTTCACAGAGCTCGATGTAGTGTTCAGGAAAATCCTCGTTCTGGGACTGTCACACCCCAAACTCGGGAACCGGGCTCATTAAATTCCCGATCGCTGAATCTGGTGCCGATAGCCTCCATAGTACCCCATTCTTGGCTCCCATCTCCCATGCGTCAAGTTCTGATCCTAGGATCCTACAAGGAGGATTTTTAGGGTGAATTTTTTTCTTTTTGTAAAGGAGCATAATCATAAGTGTACCCAAGTCACCAAAACATCATCACCACATATCCACTAATATAGTATTTGAGTACAGTGCTAAAAGAAAAATACATCATATAACAAAATTTTAAAAGATTGGGCACATGCTCCTGCCTCAATGCTGTTGCGGTCTAACATAATCTACACGTAACAAACGTGCATAAGCTTACTAAGAAGCTTAGAAAGTGCGTACGTGCGTGCGCAATGTATATGCCAAGCATACAAATGTCAGAGTAAGCGAATATGATAGAAGGCTAAACTAGAAAGTCTATAAATGATGTTAGCCATACCAAGGCTACGCAATACAAGACTCACATGGTTGAATGTCATATGCTAGAGATGCAACACAAGCATGTCAATCCTCAACTAGTCCACATATCAATACGGTTCGTCACTGAAAATATCACCGGGATCTAATACACTTCAACAATGGCTGGCGCCCCATTGCACACATGACCAAGTGAGTGGAAGAGACCTCGCTATCCGCCTTACCAGTAGTATACCAATGTCCACCCAGCTCATCGATAGCGGACCCATTTATGAGCTGGTCAAACTCAACCTAGCTTACAACCTCCTACTCTTGGGCGGATAAGGTCACACCCCTTTTCAATTAACCAAGACATAGGGGGAGACACGACCTACTGGTATTCAGCACTCGGGCACTCATGTTATCCACTCAGTCTCGACGTTAAAGCATCACATTGGTACCACAAGGGTTTAGGAACTTTCACCCAAGGATATGCATAGCGCCCTAATGCTAGAACAAATATTTTCGGTATCTAATCTGACTATCCACGATATCTGTGGAGGCTATAACTCTGATGTCGTTAGGGCATAAAGTGATCATGGCATACAAGATACGAAATGCATGAGTCATACCATCCAAGTTGTAAGACCCGTATCCTAGTCCGTACTGTTTCGTCGACTGCCGCGATTCTTCCCATCAAATTCCGGTAACCTGCCACCTATAATTGACATTTACGCGCGATCCTAAGCCATATCCTGTAGATTTGAGTCAGCTTAATCCGAGCCATGTATCATTGCGACCGCACCGTCGCCGCGGTTCAACGCCGTGTCTCATGCGCCAACCCGATGCTTAGATCATAAGATGTGGACCGTGCATTATAATGGTCGTAGACCGCATATTGCGGGACTCACCCATTCCATGTGGCACCAATCTTTAGGTAATCATGAGGGTGATGGATGACATCACCCTAGCTATAGGTAGCCTACCCTAGCTATAGCCACCCTACCCTAGCTATAACCACCCTACCCCCTACCTTCTTACAAACATTTATTGCTAACCACCCTACCCCCTACCTTCTTACAAACATTTATTGCTAGCCACCCTCCCTTACAAGTAATCATGGCCTACCTAAGCAACTCTCTCTCTCCTTACAACCCCCCCTCTCTCTCTGTCCCATTTCTCATCACTTTTTCCAAGCAAGAGAAGAGGCTCACGTCCAAGCTCCTCCAAGAGAGAAAAGTGATATTGGTGGCCCACTTTCCATCCCAAAAATTCTTCATCTAAGCCATCTACTTCTCATCTCCCTCCATCCAAGTGAAGCACAAGGAGAGCAACTTTCCAACGGACCAAGAAGATCGACGGTGGGTGCTTATTAGGATAGATTTTCATGTTTTGATGATGGGCCAAGTGAGGCCTACTGATTGATGATGTGGATCTCACTTTAGACCCTTGATGTGGCCGATGGACCACTTTGATCCTCATGATCATTCCATGATGGGGCCATTCTCCATGGACCCCATCATGATGTTTATTTTTCATGTATGGATAGGGTCATCTAGACCTTACATTTAGTGGAGGAAGGATCTCCACCGTTGAATCCTTGATTTGATGGGCCCACATGTATTAGGACCCACTTGATGTATGATTGAATGCAAGCGAGGGCTCATAGTGGCGAAGCCCTCCATCACACATGTCCCACCCCCTTTTCTCTTTCTCTCTCTTTCCCTCTTTTTTCCATATATTTTTGTATGTTTGATGATGTATTCACGTGGCCCACTCGGATGGACCCCACTTTGATGTATGTATTTCCCATGCCCTCCAACCCCTTCTTTGGTGGCCCACATCCATAGGTGGGGCCCACCTCAATGTATGTATTATGTCCAGACTGTCCAGCGTCCAAGGAAGCTGGACGTTTAATGGAAAACACAAATATGAGCTTGGTTTAAGACACATTTGGGGTGGGCCACTTGTGTAGGCTCCACATTGATGTATGAGTTCAATTCATGCCATTCATCTTATTTACCAACTCATTTTAAGCGTTGAGCCGAAAAATGAAATCCATTCGATCTTTGGGTGGGCCATAGCATGTAAAATAGTGGTTTCTACCGTTGAAAGTCACCCTATCATTTTTTATGTGCCAAAAAACATTGGTTATTAGACTCGTTTTGACGGTCTTGAGCCATAGAGTGCAATGGACGGGCTGGATTCAGTTGATGCGGGTTCCATACACGAAAAATCGCAGAAAAACTCGTTTAAAAAAAATATCAATGCAGCAGGCACTGCTGCTGCCAAAGGCGCACAGGCAACGCCTGCCGTGTGGAGGCGGGCAGACGGCTAGGCAAGGACCCACGGTCCCAGCCGTGGGCCCCACCATGATGTATATTTGTCATCCAACCCGTTCATTAGGTGGGCCCCCTCCAAATTCCAGGCACATCCAAGACTCAGGTGGCCCACATCATACGAAACAGTGGTGGTTTATAGCCTGCCATTGAAACCCTTTTTGGGTCCATAGAAGTTTTGGATCAAGATGAAATTTGTTTTTACTCTTCATCTAGGTCTACGTGACCTTATGGACAGATGGGATGGCATATAAGCATTATGGTGGACCCCACATGGGACCCACAGTGATGTATGTGTTCATTCTCACAGTCCACTGACACCCCCCCCCCCCCCCAATGTTCTATCCACACTGTCTAGGAGACGATGTGTGTGTGTGCGCGTGTGCGTAGATATATATATATATATAAAAAATATTGTATATGTATAATATTATATTATATACAATATTGTATATATATACTGTATATAAATTATATATTATATTATACATAATATATATATGATGGTGGGCCTTCATGTGGACCCCCCACCATGATGCTTGTGTTGCATACAACTGTCCAACCATTTTAAAAGCTCTTTTTACAGGCTTGAGACTAAAAATAAGACAGATGTATAGTCCAAGTGGACCCCACTTTGGTATAAATATAAGGCCATAGGATTAGGCCCATCTTGATGTATTATGGCCCGTTGTTGGGGCCCACTTAAGTATAAACATGGGGCCCAATTGGTGTAGCCCATATGATGTACATAAGGCCCATGTGATTAGGCTCATTCAATGTATTTGTGGTCGTTGTTGAGGCCAACCTTGATATGAATATAAGGCCCATGTTATAAGGCCCATTGTGCTGTATGCAAGGCTCATGGGTTATGGCCCATTGCAATGTACACAAGGCCCATTGATGCGGCTCACTTGATTTATATAAGGCCCATATGAGGTGGCCCATTTGATATATCTAAGGCTTATGGGTCGAGGCCCAATAAGATGTATATAGGTCCATTGCAATGCGTTATTCCCTATGGTTTGGGTAATGATATTTTATAGCGGGTCATGCCTTGGGAGCAATGTTGGTTTGAAGTCCACGTTGTAAGAATAATGTTATTTAAATGTCCGCATTATAACTCTCCCTAGGGCCCATTGGTAGGCCCATACTGTTGATGGTTCATCACTTTGTAACATGCTTAGTATATCTCCATGATTCATGCCCATACGCATCATATGTATGCTTGATATGAGGAATGTTTGATCGTTGCATAAGCCGTTGGGCTGAGACATTTACGGGACTCCTTATGAGATGGAGTGCCCCACATGAGCGTGTGGTACGCGTGAGATTGCTGCATGACTGACAGTGTGACTCATGCATTTCGCATTGTGTGTCGTGATTCACTGCACGCCCTAGCGACATCAGGGCCATGGCCTCCATAGGCACATCGTGGATGGTCGTATGGGATACTGAAAATATTAGCTCTAGCATTGTGGGCACTTAGGATGTCCTTTGATGAAAACTTTAAAACTTTTTTGGTACCAGGAGATGCTCTAACATCTAGACCGAGTGGATACACGAGCGCCCGAGTGCCGAATACTAGTAGGCCGCGTCTTCCACTGTGTCGTGGTCGGTTGGAAGGGGGTGTGGCCTTATCCGCTTGAGTGAGAGGGCTATAAGCTAGGCTGAGTTTGACCAGCCGCAAATGAGTCCGCTCTCGACGAGCCGGGTAGGTATTGGCAGACTACTGGTCAGGCGGATAGTGTGGTCTCTTCTACTTGCTTGACTATGCAGCTAGAGAGGAGGCAATCAGTGTGAGGTGTATTAGACCCCGGTGATATCTAAAGAGGAACTGTACTGATATGTGTACTTGATGAGTACTGACACGCTTGCTTTGCATCTCGCATATGACATTTGGCTACATAGGCCTCGCATCGATGGCCTTAGTATGGTCGATAGCATTCATGCCTTACATTACATAGCTTTGGTACAGCTAATAGCATTCATGGACTTACCGTATTTTCTGCATTACTCTAATATTGCACACTTGACGCTTGCATTGCGCACACACTTACACCACCTTCTAAGATTTTGTAAGCTTATGTACGACCGTTGCGTGTAGGTGTCGTTGGACAGCAGCAGCGATGAGGCAGGAGCGCGTACCAGATTATTTTGGAGCTTTTGATTACCCTGTATTTTTCCTTTCTGCTCTTTAATTAAAGTTTTTGATATAGTGGATATGTGGTGATGTGTTTTGTGACTTGGTTATGCTTATAGTTATGCTCCATTACAAAAAAAAAAAAAAAAATTCATACTAAAAATCCTCCTTGTAAGATCTCAGGATCGGAATCTGGCATGTGAGTGCCGGGATTTGAGAATGGGGCACTACGGAGGCTGTCGGCGCCGGATTCGGCGATCGAAAATTTTATGAGCCCGTTTTCCGAGCTTGGGGTGTGACAGAAGTCACGCATCAAACCTACGCATATCGCTCGATCATGTGGGACAATCCTATCTCATATGGAGTCCCCTAAGTATCTTTGCCCAATGACATATGCTATGTTCAATCACCACCCACAACATGCATACAAATGATGCGTATGGGCATATATCTAGGCATGATGTCATTATATTAAGCATGTTCTTAGTGTGTCTTACCAGGCCAAGTACACTAACATGTTATCAGACATATCAGATAACAATGGGCCTTAATCGGCACATTATATACAAAGAGTGGGAACTGAATGACATGCCCCACTAGAAATATAAAAGTCTATATGGTATGGCCCACGTTAGACTAACATCAGCTCCTCGTGTAGCCTGCAAGCCATAAATAGAATATATAACAAGGCGGGGTCCACTGGGAGTGACCCGGATGGACACCCACATGTACAACACGTGTATCACTAGGCTACCAATCCATTTGGGCACATGACCCACTAATGATGTCCCAAAATGATCAGATTATCAATGACATCACTATAATTACTTTAGTAGAATGATTTGTACCATCTAATCATTGCTAATGTAAATTGACGGTTACAGATCATTGGTTAGTCACTAGGATGTGATCATATGCTCATGGCCCATCTGAGTCTTGGGACTTTATCAGTTCAGGCAAAGTATATGCTTAAATGGATTTAATAAAAACATAGTTTCAACATTCACACGTCAACTAATTCAAGGATTTGAATTCAAGATGCCAAATATAACCAAAGACCTAAAGGATCTTGATTCTAGAGATTCCTAAGTCCAAGGGATCCCAAAACCAAGAAATTCCAAGCCCAAGAGGTTTCTACCCCCACATTACCATATGGTGCGGCCCACCTAAGATCTGGATCAACTTGAGCTTTGGACCCATGGCCTAACATGGTCTGATAAGACGGATGAACGGAGAGGATATGATACATACATCATGTAGGGTCCCACGTGTGGGGGCAGCAGCCCCAAGTGACTTCCGCCCTCACATCATTAGGCAACACCTAGTGACACATACCTTTTTCTTTGTTTCTCTTTCTTTTTTCATGCACCATCAGTGCGGGCCCCATGTGGATTATTCACTTCATTCAACGCATAGTCCATCTCGAGCGGGTCTAATGGGCTCTGGTTTGGGTTGATTTGGACAAACAGAGACTCCACAGTGGGCCTTGGAAGATTTCAACAGCAATGGTTCGTTTCCCTCATTACGGCCCACTTGATACCCGAATTTGTCTCATCTTTTGGCCTATGGCCTAAAACGATCTTGAAAAGATGGTGGATGGTAGAGCTGGGCAATCCTGACTCTTGGATTAGTGTGAATCGAGTAGGGCAGGCTCGATCCGAAAGCTTTTCGGGTCAAGTTTGGATCTATGCCTACCAGACCGATCCGACCCGACTCGATCCAGAGTGAATAAACCACATGCATTTGCTGGCACCGTTTGTGGGACGTAGCTTCTATACGTATTGCGTGGGAAAGGGAGAGAAGGATTCGCTGAACATGATGATTATCGCATTACCGCTGGTGTGGAGGTGGCTTCACAACCAGATATGGATTAGTTTGGCTCGCTTTCAAACGGCCAGGAGTAAGCACAAGATACTGCAATGGAGTTTTGAATTTGATCAGGTGCATAGGGAAAGCAACTGGACAGCTACTCCCCCTGCCACAGGCTCTGTAGCTGGTGGTCGGTGCTCTGTGGGATCCACCATGATATATGTGTTTCGTCCATTCCGTTCATCCATTTTTAAAGATCATGTTATTGCTTAATACCAAAAATGAGAGGAATATAAATCTCAGGTTGACCACACCACATGAAAACGATAGCGGTTGGATATCCACCATTAAAATCCTTCTAGGGCCTACTATACTGTTTATGTGACATCCAATCTGTTGATTAGGTCATATAGTCCCAGATGAAGAGAAAAAACAAAGATTAGCTTGATCTAAAACTTTTATGGCCCTCAAAATATTTTTAATGGTTGACTCTCATTCAACATTGTTTCCTGTAACGTGGTCCACTTGAGATTTGGATATACCTCATTTTTGGACTCATACTGTAAAATGATCTATTAAAATAGATGGATGGCATGGACGAAATGCATACGTCATGGTGGGGCCCACATAGCACCGACCATGTCAGGGGGAGTAGCCAATCTGTTTCCCTCTCTGTGCGCCACCATGATGTCTGCCTGACATCTAGCCAGCTGCTGTAGGTACGTGTTGTGAGAAGACGAGCACTGACGCTCCTCGAGCTCCGAGTTGTACGAATGGTTCAAAGGATATCAAAGTTACATAGGCCCCAAAGTGATGTATTTATTATATCTACACCGTTCATATATTTTTAGAGATTATTATAGAGCATTGTGCAAAAAATGAATAATATCCAAAGATCATCTGGACCACACCACAAATAGCAGCAGAGTATGATTTTCACTGTTAAACAATTCGTGTGGTCTACTCAATAGTTAGATCTGTCTTATTTCTCGTCTCAAGCTTTAAGACGAGCTCGCCAAATGGATGGACGGTTTGGATATAACACATACCCCATGATAAGACCCACAGAACTTGCTAACGTCAATACAATAAGTCACGGACTTGCATGAAAAGGACGTTGCTGCGCTTACGTGCAGTGCACGTCAACACGGTAATACGTCTGGTGAAAGGGTGTATACAGTTCTTTCAGAGCCATGTAAGGCCCACCTTGATGTATATGTTTTATCTAAGTTGTTCATCCATTTTGACATATCATTTTAGGCCTTGAGCATAAAAATGTGGTATATTGAAGGCTGAAGTGGACCACACCACATGAAATAGTTAAATTAGATTCAAACGATCCGAATCGTATCCAACCCGATCCAACTCAATTTTCTTAACCGAATCGGACTCGGTTCAGGTCAGCCCAACCATCCATCGAGTCGGTCCGAGTCAGACGACCCAGACTTGATCCCGGATCGGATCGAATTCAGGTCAGGATATTAAGAATTCGGATCAGATTGAGTTATACCCAATCCGGACCGATGCCCAGCTCTAGTGGATGGTGTAGATTCAATATAAACATCAGAACATGGTCCCACTTGTGAGACCCAAAATTGGCCAAGAATGGGTTAACGCTCGCGTGCATGGCATTCATATATATATTATATTTGTTGTATGTTTTGCATACACTATTAAGGTGGGCCTCAAGTGGATGATCTAATCCGTTCACTGTCTTGGCCACCTCGAATGAGGTCAAATAGACTTTGACTGGGACTGGTTTGGATGATCAGGGACTCCAAAGCGGGCCCTAAAAGGTTTCGACAGATGGGCATTGTTCCCCTTAGTACAGCCCACTCGAGACTCGGATTTGCCTCAAAATTTAGCACATGGCCTAAAATTATATGGAGAAGATGGTGAGGTAAAATGGGAGAAAAAGAATAAGAGAATGATGGCTAGCATAGGTAGGGGTATGGGTTGCATGAGAATAGCATTTGTTTGACTAATGGGGAGAGAGTGACATGAGTGATGGATGGCTTGATTGATGGATGGATTGATGGATTGATTGATTTGACAACATGGGAATTTGTGCAAGTGAGGCCTGCGCGCATTGCGCGGCCTATCTCGGATTATGCCAGAATTGTAGCTTCAAATCTAAGGGTTGAAATGAGGCATGCCACGCGGCATTGGAATTGTAGCGCCTGTGCGATCGCTAAGGTACAAGTTCGGGGTATGGTGGTACAAAAGTAGGGTAACGATCAAAACTCGTCAATTTGGTCCGCTGGGAACATGCTGTTATTTAAGTAGAGTGTACGGAAGGTCTCGCGAGGTTACAGGTCTTACAGGAACAATAATATGTCCACAAGTGGAGCCATACGAGGACTGTACTAGCCCAACTAGTCGCTCTAATCTTGCCTAGATTAGTGGATTTAGGTTAATTAGAGTTAAATCCCATTTTTCACTAATTGCAAATGGTTAGCATCGCAATCTTAGCTAATCCTAACACTAACTGAGACTCATGGGAAGTTCTAAAGATTAACTCATCCGAAAATGCCTTGATCAGCCGGATTAGATTTAGACCGCATGATTGGTTGTCAGCTAGACTCAAAACTATTGAATAACGTACGTCTTACCGGGCTTGATGTTCATCGCGGATATCGAGCCAGGATAATGTCTAAGATTGCTCAACTTTAGTCGAAAACCAAGTGCTTGGGATGTGCGAATGCCTTATGTGATAACCTGAAATTTAAGTGAAACTAGCCCACTTGCTCTTTTGCGAAATTGTAACCTTCGGACCGCCGGATGACGACCAAATTCTGGGTATCGATGGAGATCATTTCCTCGCCTGCATCGGTATAGTTGTAAACATGATTGATGCTTGATGATCATCGATCTGAGTTGGGGCCTTTCAAGTTGATCGTCACGGCTGATCATCGAGTAGTTGTGTCCAAAGATAGATCCCTTAGTAGGACACTTATTCTATGGCTTATATTGACCTGTACACCTCTTGTTAGGTCTCATTATTGGAAAACAACCTCCCTTAAGGCTAGTAACATGAACCAAGGGTTATTGGGGCTATTTGTGCACATTCTAGCACTACAAATAGCGCTGAAATTCACACCCCTTCTCCTTATACGAATTTTGAGCCCTGGCATTAATAGAGAGAGAAAGATGAGAATGAAGAAGAGAGTGTGATTGGAAGTGTGAGGACTTGTGCACCTTCACCCTATTATCCCCTTCATATTAGCATCCTTACCCACTCCCAAATCTCTCGTTGGAGTTCTCATGGCAGTGATTGGAGGTAAGAAATGGATTCTATTATCTAATCTAGTCTTTTAGGTTGAGTTTTTTTAAATCTTACAATTGCTTGAATGATTGTTTAGGTTTCAACAGTTTTTCCTAAAACCCTAACACTAGGAGTACTTTAAGTCGGGTGAACCATCACAAAAGTGCTGACCATTATTCATATGTTGTCGTTTATCAACCCTTGAGGTTCTAAGTTAATGATTTTTTGTTGTACATAGCTTGAAGCATGCTAACGTATTCATATTTTGATTCTTGGTTTCTATTCATGTTATTACTTACTTATGGATGCTCACGTGTTCGATGAAATGTCTAAGTGATTAATTTGTTAAATTTAGGGTTATGCAAAATTTCACTTGATTACCTGATGTATGCTTAGCCTGTGTTGATATTTAGAATTGTATAAGTTGTTCAATCAACAAATCGGTCAAATTAAAGAGTAGCCTGAGTTGGGTCGGCTACCATAGGCTCGTTCAATCAACCCAAGGTTGAACATAGATGACTGACAATAGCTGGACTAAGCGGGATGGTTTTATCCAACGTCAATTGCACCGAAATTCTCTTAAGTCAATTAAATTAGTCTGATAGCCGGTTTATCATTTATGTTTGATATTTCCATTGTCTTCTATGGTGGGGCCTACTGGAGCTTTGAATTTGACTTAGTCTTTAGCTCTTGCCATAAAATGATGTCTCAAATGGATGGACTGCGTGGATACAAAACATACATCATGATGAAGCCTACAGAACTTGGTGTCGTCACTTAAGCAGCGAGTCTCGCTGCTACCTGTTAAGCAGCTAATCTACGTCCCTTCCGACCGTAGGAGCTTGTCGTGGTATGTCAATTCGTGGCCATCGTAATTGGGAGCGGATTGCATGTACCCTAGGGCTGTGTGGGGTCCACAAAGATGTCCATGAAAAATCCACTCCTTTTACCTGTTTTTAAAGACTACAATACAACAGGATGCTAAAAATCACAAAGATCCAAAACTCAGGTGGGTCACACAAACAAAAAAGTGGGAACAGCAACGTCCACCGTTGAAACCTTTCTGAAGCTGATCATGAGGTTTGTATGCCATCCAAACCGTTCATAGAATTATTACCACTCAGATAAACTGTAGATAAACTGTAGGAACAAATATCATCCTGATACAAAACTTCTCTCACGCCAACCGTTCAATCCGTACTGTTCATTGTGGTATAGCCACATGAGTTTTGGGTACTTTGATTTTTAAAATCCTGTCCTATTGTGGATTCTCAAAATAGATGGACGGAGTGGATTTGTCAGGGACATCTCTATGGACCCCACACAACCCCGGTCACAGAGATATATCTGTGCCCATTGTAACGTGGGTCTTGAAACACGAACGGAACTCGAGCGCCCCGGTCACAGAGATATATCTGTGCCCATCGTAACGTGGGTCTTGAAACACGAACGGAACTCGAGCGAGTTAGATGATGATGGTGCCAGGCTTCACACGTGCCAACCTGGAACACATATCAGAGATCCATTCCACTCATCAAGTGATCAAGAATATCGTTACCACGCCAGGTATAAAAACATCCACCCATCACGACGGTCCACAAATACAAACGGCTGAGAAATTTTTATAACCTGATGCAAGGATGAATGGGATGAGGTCGATCACCATTTCCCTCGAGGATATATAAAAGAAGCTTGTTAAATATTGATAAAAGAATCTACAACCCTTTAAATAAGAATACCAAGACTCGAAAGAAGCTTAGGAATTAAATTATAACTATAACTCTTTAAAATTTGTAAGTTATTATAAATAGTAAATTTTTATTTATAGTAAATGTGTTATATGACTTAACCATGTTTTTTTCTTAATTTTTTAAAACACTTTCAGAATAACAAGTTATAATTAAACTACATCTTACTAAAAATAATTAAAACAAAAATAAACATGAAATTTGACTATAAATTTAATAGAATTTCACAAAACCAGCATGGATAACTTAGCATGGCTAAAGTAGCTCATCTTTACCAAAATAATATTTGGTACGTCCAGTAACTCGTACCAATTTAAAGATGAAAGTATATGTGACCCGCTCTGCATCATAACCTCTCAGTTTCATTGCAAAGGTGTCGCCCATCCGTTCAGGTGAGCATAGAGGCATCCTGTTCGATCACCACAGGAAAGCACTGTCCCACCTGATAACTGAACTGTCTGTCGTACGTGCATGCCGCACACGTGTGACGCAGTTCTTTCACCATTACACGCGCGCGAATCCTGTAAGCAGATCTGATAGCTAAGAGCTGAGGCCCACCACATGTCAGAAACTCCCCAGCGCTCCCCAATTTTTTGGATCCCAAAGCAAGACGCGGAAACCCCACCGTAAACTTTATCCACTTTCCAAGTCCAACGCATGTGGGTCCAAAGATCCCTGTCCATCCATACCGATAGACACGTGTCCCCATCCAATCCTTACACGTGTTACAGTAGTAGAAGCACCATACGTGGTACGTATCTCAAAGCGGTCAAACTTGACACGTGGCAGTTCTATCCTCCGCTCCGCCACTTACGTGTAAGCGTCCTATCCGAGTAAGAAGAACGATATGATCCTCGGCTTAGGACGAGCCTTTGTTGAGAGCGGATTAGGTGCGGCCCCGGCCTTATCCTGTATGGTGCGGCCCTGACCGTGGGGCCCAGATTGATAGATGTATTCTGTATCCACGCCGTCCATCCGTTTTTTTAGATTATTTTCAAACATGATGCTTCAAATTAAGAAGATCCAGATGGACCACACCATAGGAAATAGTAGTGATTTAGTGTCTACCTTTAAAAACTTCAAAGGCCCACCTAAATACTCATTGTAAATTTCATTTTCCATCCAACCTGTTGATAAGGTAACACAGATATGGATGAAGTGAAAAACAAATATGAGCTTGATCCAAAGCTTTTGTAGCCCACAAGAAGTTTTTAATGGTCAATCACTACTGTTTCATGTAATGTGGTCCACATGATATTCTCATCTGCTTAAATTTTGGCCTCATCCCGAAAATGATCTGAAAAAACGGATGGACAGCGTGGATATAAATTACATAAATTAATGTGGGTCCCATGGTCAGGGTCGTAGCGTGTTGTGTGAGCCCTGGCCGCACCTAATCCGTTCCAGCCTTTGCGTGGTCTGTGGCACAAAGTGACATGGTTCGTGATTTTGACCATTGATCTGATGGGCCATGCCATGCATCTACAGCTCCCCAAAACAATCCTTTACGAGATATATCAACGGCCAGAATTCAACCAAGAAGGCCAAATGATAGGATGGCAAGAAGCTACTCAGGAGTTACTTATGGCAGATTGCGTGTACATACAGGCGCACCAGAAACACGACTCGATTTGAGTTCGATTTGGATTGACACAACCACTCGGTTTGAATTGAATCTGAACTTAGTCGGACTAACACCAGCTAAAAAATAAGGTGGATTTAAACCTCAAGTGACCATATCAAAGAAAATAAACATAATTGATCATTAAAACCTTCTCATGGGCCTCAACAGTATTGGATCAAGCTGATATTTGTGTTTTCTCTTCATTCATGTCTGTGCGACCTTATCAACAGGTTGGATGGAAATATCCCATGCTGTGGTCCACCTAGGTTTTTTATCTACTTGTTTTTTTAGATCCTTCCCTAAAATGAACTATAAAAACGTATGGACGGCGTGGATATACAATATATAAACAAAGGTGGGCCCCATGGTCTGGGCTGCTCACTGTGTTGGGTGCACCTGAATCGCTCCCGTTGAAAACATGCCACGGTAAAATTGAAAAGTGCCTAGTATGATAGCTCTTCTTCCATTTAACCATCCTCGGGCCGAGAACATAATTCTCTCTCATAAATACTCATCTTTATCCAGATTCATGAGCCGATTCTCTCTCTTTCTCTCTCTCAAATGGCTCTTCGAATAGTATATGCTCTGGTTTTCCTCTCAGTTTCATGCGCCTGCTTCAAGCTCCTATATTTCGTCCTCCACCCCATCTTCCATCTCACCACGTAAAAACCCGGTTTTTCGGCAGAAAACCGGTTCACGACTCGGGAAGCAGTGACTCGGAACAGGACCGATTCATGTTGTTTTCTCCCGTTTTTTGGGAAGATATACGAAGATTGCGAGATGGGTGTCTCTCGATTTTCTAGTGCGGGGTTTTTTCAGAGAGAAGGGGCGGGAAATCGGGCCCAACGTATCGGGTGTAACGGGTTCTTTTCAGATATCGGACCCTGGTACGGATTTTTAAATATTTTTATATTTTTTGGGCTTGGATTGATTTGATATTCGAATCGGAAATTGGGTTTCTCTGTTTATGTTGTTGTTGTGAACTTTGAATTTTTTAGAATTTTTTAGATTTTTTTTGGGTTTGGGAATCAATGAATCGCTGAGTCAACACATGTGAACTCGCCCGAGTTCCTGACCAGGTGTGTAAGTCGTGACGGGTTATTCTTTCGAGGATGAGATCTGATCACTTTCGGGGATGTATAGTAACTTTCATACAACCCCATGTTTCCTGGAAAAGTTCCACGTGTGGGAAATCTGTACCACGAGAACGGTAGGTTCTATCAAGAAGATCAACCATCTAGAAAATCAGGCTGATCCAGTGGTTAGATGGGCTAGATCTGACCGTCGGTTACCCACTCATGCAATGGTGTACCCCAAATGAAATTAGATGGGATTGAGGTTTTTGCCACGTGATCTTCATGATGGAGCCTATTGTTTTCATGGTGCAGATTTCCTACATAAATGGCATGATGACGGGTGAGAAGGTGCTGTATGAAAAGTTAGCATACATCAGGCTTTTACGTAAGCAGTTCCCTTCAAGAATTGGACAGAGTTTGGCTAGTGACCCCATCATCAGCCAGCAGCTAGCTGATGTCAAAGCTCTGTGGGCCCCACCATGATGTATATGTTTTATCCACGCCGTCCATCTATTTTTCCAGCTCATTTTAGGGCATAAGCCCAAAAATGAGGGAGAACCGTTGACAACTTCTCGGTGGTCACAGAAACATTGGATCTAGCTGATATTTGTTTTTTCCGTTCATCCACGTCTGTGTGACCTTATCAACAGGTTCGATGGCAAATAAACGTGGGAAGTTTTTAACGGTGGACGTTCAATCAACACTGTTTTCACGTGCTGTGGTACACGTGAGATTTGGTTTTGCCTCATTTTTTTAATGGATGGCAGGATAAAACACATAAATCATAGTGGGCCCTGTTCCTAAAATAAGCTGGAAAAATGGATGGATGACGTAGATAAAACACATGCATTGTTGTGCGCTTGCATAGCTTTAACACAACACTAAGCATATTATCAGTGTCAATATATAAGGCTAAGTACACCCTCATGTTATCAACTTTAATATCTCTAATTAGTTACCGTATGCAATGCATAATTTAATTACTAAATAAATTTCAATATCTCTAATTAGTTAACGTATGTAATGCACAAGACCATGTCTAAGTGACTTATCAACGATTTTTAACCATTGATTTACATGGACAATGTTTGGACGGCGCTAATCATCATATCAAAGTAATTATAGTGATGCAATTGATGATCTAATTATTTTAGTATATCATTAGTGGGCCATGTGTCCAGTAGATTAATAGTCTAGTGACACATGTTACACATGCAATGCTTGGAAGGATTTTAGGGGTTGTTTGGCACAATGGATTTAGGGTGATTCCAAGTTGTTATGGATGGAGCTGCTATTTGTGTTTTCCCATCAAACAGGTCCGTGAGACCTTATGAACATGTTTTATGACATATAAACATTACGTGGAGCCTGGTAAGGTTTCAAGGACATCACTGTCACCACTGTTTCGTATGGTATAACCCACCTGAGATCTGGATCTTCCTCATTTCTGGGCCCCGTACATAAAATGATATGGAAAAATAGATGGGCGGTGTGGATTCAACAAATGCATCAAGGTGGCCCCCACGAGGTAGGCCACCTGCTGCTGTAAAAAGGCACGTCACTGCCCTACTTCTTCCTGTGGTGTGGATTTCCTGAGATCTGGATCATCTTCATTTTTTGTCCCAAGACATAAAATGCCCTGGACAGTGTGGATTAAACACATACATCATGGTGGGTCCCACGAGTGGGGCCCCACTCCAACGCTGCCAACCAAACAGCATCACTGACGCTGTGAACACCGGATGCGGATTTAGGTGGGGCCCCAATATGATGTTTTGAAAAATCCACACCGTCCATCCGTTTTTTTGGATCATTTTAGGAGATGAGACCAAAAATCAAGTGGATCCAAAACGTAAGGGGACCATCCCCAAAGGAAAACAGGAGCAAGAGTTGCCGACCGTCGAAACCTTCCTGGGCTCCAAAACGGATGGACGGGGTGGATTTTCCAGAAACATATGTTTATTTTATATATATATATATTCTCTTAAAGGTGGGTTCTACAGGAGAGATCCACTCCATCCATCGGGTTAGCAGCAGGTTAGATTGCATATAAACATCACGGTGTGGGCCTAGGAAGGTTACAACGGTAGGCATCACTATCTCCACTGTTTCTTGTGGTGTGGATCACCAAATATATGGATCGGTCTCATTTTTTGGCCCTGGCTCTGAAATGATATGGAAAAATAGATGGACGGCGTGGATGAAACATATACATCATGGTGGGGCCCGTGAGTGGTTCCCTCGCTAATGCCCAAAAGGGCTCTCGTCAGATCGTTGACGCTGGACAGCAGCGTCCTTTGTACGCTCTGTTCCAGCGTGCTTTTCTTTCCCCCCCTCCCCTCTTTTTTTTCTACCTTATCTTTGTATTTTCCTTTATTCAGATTTGTCTGATTTTGCAGCGTGGCCCACTTGTGGGCCCCACGACAGTACAAAACAAGAAAAGAAAAGGGGAAGAAGAAAAGAAAGGAGGGAGATCCATCCATCGGATGGACCCCGCCACTATGGGACCCTCCATACACATCAAAACGCACATTAAGATAGGTCCCACCTTTGTGGGCCCACAAAATGAAAGGAAGGCAAGGTATAAAATAAAATAAAAAAATTCCACCCTCCCTTGCACTCACAATGGAAGATGGACGGTTGGATTGGGCTGGATCAACAATCGGACGGCTCAGATCAACTCAATTCCTCTCCTAAGTACTCTTAACTCTCCCTTAAACTCTTAATCTCTCTAATTCTCTCTCAATCTCTCTTCTCTTTCAAACAATTTCCTAATCTCTCCCCAAACCTTTCTTTCTTTCTCTCCCTGGAATCATCCTAATTGTTTTTAATCTTTTCTTCCTTTTTTTAATTTCTTTTGTCTTTCTTTTCTTTCTCATCTCTTGCCTAAGGAAAAAATGGTGGACATGTGAGGAGTTTGGGAGGTTTGTGGCAGAGATTTTAGAATAAAGAAGGAAATGAGAAAAGATGGAGAGAGAGACGAAGAGAGGAGGGTGACTTGGCATAGGCTCTCATGCCTTTGAGGGGAGATGGAGATGGGTTTTGTTGACTAATTGGGAGAGAGGGGATGTGAGTAAGGTGTGAGGGTAGTTTAAGAATTTTGGATTAATATCTTTTAGAGATTCCTTTTTAGATTTCTTAAATAGGCCACATGCCATGTATATGCCATGTCCCACCTCGATTTGTGCACATCACGGCAGGGCATGCTGTGCATAGTTGGAATTGCAGTGCCCACGTGGTTGATAGGGTACAAGTCTTAAATAGTTGCAATGTTAAAGTAGGGTCACGATCCATGCTCGTCAATCTAGTTTGTCCAGAACATGTCGGCACTGGAAATCAAACGTACGACCAGTCTCACATGGGTGTAGGTGTTAACAAGCCATCACTAATTGGATGGTTTGAAATATTAATTGTGTGAAATACAAATTTAATTTCAATTCTTGATCTAGATCTAGTCCAAACCAAACCCATGTGATGGATGAGTTGGATTAACTAATTAAATTAACCAAGTTAGCTATCTTTGCATTTGGCCCGACCTGAACTAATGGGTTGGGTCTGGGTCCAAAATTCTAAGGGGGTTTTAAATGAATTAGGTCCAAGGTCGCCCTCAACCCTAAATGGATTACTTTAGGAAAAATCAATATATCTAAAGAGTAGTGGTTGGCAAGGTGGTAATGACATGCTTACCTAGTTTCGCCGTCCATCTGATTTCAACATATCAGAAGCCAGGACTGTGATCTAGATGGGACAGCATCCACCACATGGACCGAAGTGGATTGCCGGCGACTCCCTTGACAGGAAACGGATTGGCTACTCCCCCTGCGACCAGCCAATGGCTCATGGTCAGTGCTATGTGGCCCCACCATGATGTACGTGTTTCATCCATGCCGTTGATCTAGTTTTCTAGATCATTTTATGGTATGAGGCCAAAAATGAGTTATATACCAATCTCAATTGTACCACATTACAGGAAACAGTGTTGAATGAGCGTAGACCATTAAAAACCTTTTGAGGGAAAGCTGATATTATTTTTTTCCCGGTCATCTAGGCCTATATGACCTAATCAACAGATTGGATGTCAAATAAACAGTACAGTATGCATTTGGAGGATTTTAATGGCGGATATCCAATCAATATTGTTTTCCTATGGTGTGGTCCACCTGAGATTTATACCCCTCTCATTTTTGGTGTAAAACCTAAAATTATCTTTAAAAATGGATGAACGGAATGGATGAAACACATACATCATAGCGGGGCCCACAGAACACCGACCATCAGCCACCGGGCTGGTGGCAGGGGTAGTAGCCAATCCGTTTCCCCTTGACAACAGGAAGTTCCTGCTGTCTCAAGCTAGGTGAGGCATTCTGTGATTTTTGTAAAAAATCCATCCTGTCCATCCATTTTGCCAGCTCACGTCAGGACATTAGTTCAAAAATGAGGCGGATCCAAAACTAATGTGGGACACACAACAGGAAATAATGGAAATTGAACACCCACCGTTGAAACATTATGAATACAGTGGACCCCAAAAAGGTCTCAAAGGTAGGCATTTTCCTCCCTACTTTTCCCTATGGTGTGGCCCACTTGAATTTTAGATCTGCCTATTTTCTAGCACGTCCTAACATGAGCTGGCAAAATAGATGAACACAGTAGATTCCTCATAACTCTTCCGGTGGGCCCCACCTAGCTTTTCGTGTGGTCAGGTAGCAGCCAGTCCCCTTCCCAGATAGACGATCCATAATCACCACATGTAAACCACTTTCTAGATGAAGTGGCAATGAACCATGACTGCTGCGTGACAAACTGGTCAGCATTAGATCGAGACTCAATAGATCGGTTCTGGGTAGCTTACAAACGGACTGGCTAGTCCCCCTGACATCAGCCAATGGCTGATGGTCGGTGCTATGTGGGCCTACCACGATGTATGTGTCTCATCCATGCCATCCATCTATTTTTACAGATCATTTTACCATGTGATTCCAAAAATGAGGTATATCCAAATCTCAAGTGAACCACATTACAGGAAACAGTGTTGAATGAAGGTCGACCATTAAAAACATTTTAGGGGCCATAAAAGTTTTGGATCAAGCTGATATTTGTTTTTTCTCTTCATCTGGGACTTTATGAACTAACCAACGGATTGGATGTCAAATAAACAGTATGGTGGGCCTTAGGAGGATTTTAATGGTGGATATCCAATCTCTATTGTTTTCATATGGTGTGGTCCACCTGAGATTTATATTCCTATTATTTTTTGGATCAACGCATAACATGATCTTTAAAAATGGATGAACGGAATGGATGAAACACATACATCATGGTGGCGCCCACAGAGCACCAACCACTAGCCCCGGAGCTGGTGGCGGGGGGAGTAGCCAATCCGTTCCCAGCTTACCCTACCTCAGGCAGTTCATTTGAGTAGAGCTATGCTTTAGGTCCTATAAAACGCATGTGTGGCAGAGATCAGATCCTAACCGTCCCATCTTATTGCACTTATGGTGGATGACGCATGGAACGGGGATTAGACAGCTTGATCAGGTGATCCACCGACCATGGAAGTGAAATTGGGGTCACCCAATTGGGACACGGTTTGGATGATGACCCCAACACTAGCCAGCTAGCTGGTGTCAAAGTTATGTGGGCCCCACCATGATATATGTGTTTTATCTATGCCGTCCATCCATTTTTCCAGCTCATTTTAGGGTAAGAGCCGAAGATTGAAGCTTATTCAACTCTCAATTGGACCACACCACAGAAAACAGTGAGGGTAATTACATCTACCGTTGGAACCTTCCTAGGGCCCACATTGATGTTTATTTGTCATACAACATGTTCATAAGGTCACACAGACGTTGATGAAGGGAAAACATAAATATCACCTTGATCCAAAACTTCTGTAGCCCCTGCTAAGTTTTCAATGGTAAGCATTCAATCCCCATTCCTGTGGTGTGGTACACTTCAGCTTTGGGTCTGTCTCAATTTTGGGATGATGCCCTAAAATGAGCTGGAAAAATGGATGGACAGTGTAGATATAAACTCATTAGTCATGGTGGGACCCACAGAGCTTTGACACCAGCTTGCTGGCAGGTGTTTGGGTCACCAGCCAAACTGCGTCCACCCAATTGGGTGGTGTTGAAGACGGACGTGGATCATCACCCGGACACCTACCCTGGTGACCTGACTCTGTGGGGCCCACTGTAATGTATGTGTCTTATCCATGCCGTCCATCCATTTTTACATATCATGATCTAAAAATATGAGGAAGATCCAAAGCTAAAGCCCTTATCAGCCAGGCTATTTGATGCAAATTTACACAATTAGTATCTTATTTCTGCCCACAGTTCTGAATTCAAAGAGAAATTGAGTAAGAGTGGACCATATAATCTCAGACAAGCTTTGAAATTTTAAAATAAGACATGAAATGAAACTTTGAATTTCAAAAGAAATGATGGACCACACACAAGAAACAATGGAGATAATGACGCCCACAGCTGAAACCTTCCTAGGGCCCACCATATCTGCAATCCAACATGTTCACAAGGTCATACAATAATTCAGATTACATGCTGACCCTTGCCAACACCAACATCTGTGGTGGCGTGACCGTGGGCCCACCGTGATGTATGTGTTTTATCCTCATCATCTGTTTTGGCAGCTCATTTTAGGTCATGAAATCAAGATTGAAGCATATCCAAATGATCACACCATAGGAAACAGTTGAGATTTCTTCCATCATTGAAACCTTTACGGTGTTTTGAAACCTTCCTAGGGCCCACTCCAATGTTTATTTATCCTCAACCTCTTCATAAGGTCACACAGGCCTGGATGAAGAGAAGCATAAATATCAGCTTGATCTGGAACGTCTGTGGGCTTCAAGAGGTTTTCAACTTGATACATTCAATCCCTTTTTCTTGTGGTGTGGTCCACTTAAATTTTGGATATTCTTCATTTTTGGGCTCTTCGCTTAAAAGTGACAGCACAAATAAAACATATACATCAAGGTGGACCCACGGAGGTCAACACCACCACACAATCCACATCTGATATTGACGTGGATGAAGGGAAAACACAAATATGAACTTGATCCAAAACTTTTGTGACCTCCAATAACATTTGGATGGTAAGCGCATGCACTATAGAGCCATCTACAAGTTGGATCCCACATATATGATCTTGACGGTAAACTAAATATTGTGGAATAAACTAATCATCTATGCATGAATAATGGAGTTTTTATAGTAATTTTAAACACATACTTGATAGGGAAAACATTTCGATGTTGCTAGGATGGATGCTTTGTCTTTTGTACCTTACACCCTCGGGAGACTTCTCAATGGGACTAGGGTTCTTTCTATGTAAACTAAATATTGTGGAATAAACTAATCATATATGCATGAATAATGGAGTTTTTATAGTAATTTTAAACGCATACTTGATAGGGAAAACATTTCGATGTTGCCGGGATGGATGCTTCGTCTTTTGTACCTTATACCCTCAGGAGACTTCTCAATGGAACTAGGCTTCTTTCTATGTGTGTGAGGGGACCAAGACATGTATTTATACAGTAGAAAGCAGGAAAAGCTAACCCATCACACTTCTTCCTTCGTAAGTCTCCATACCATAGGTTTCTATATTTGTCTTAATAACTGTGTATAAGGGTCATGATTCAAGTATCCTACTGTAAACTTATATGTATGTTTCACAACTATAGTGAGGCTCGCTAAATTGCTTAATCTGAATAATCCAACAGTCATATCAAAATCGATCATCATGTGTAGCCCACCTAATAGGATTCTTATGGAGAATTCTCTCTTATACTTTTCTTTTCTGTTTTTCTCTCTACACTACACAGCCCAGGGTGGAGACATTTGTATACACCCCACTCCGATCAGAACCTTCCAAATTATGGAATGAACCATCAAATAAAAAAACTCTAGGGCAGAGATTAATAAGTCCAAATTGTGGCCCGTGGGCCCCACAAAGGTTGGGCCACATTTTAAGATTCATAAGATCTATGGACAGGCAGGAAAATAAATAAATCTACCAGTCCATGCAAATCATTTTTATCCTCCTGTTGTATGGATTGAGTTAATGCGACAGAGTTAGGAGGAATTCCTCCCCCATTTCTGGTCATACTTTAAAAATCTACACCAATGGTGGTCGTCCCACCTCAATTGGAATTGTATACTTCAAATGGTGCCCCACCAAGAAAAAACTATCGATCTGCACAATTCTGAATTTGCATTACAAGAATTCTCTCACAATTCAAAGCATAAAGCCACACTAATCTTTATACCATCGCGTAGCCCTTTGAACTATATTCTTAATGGTACATAAATCTCAAGATTCAATTTACTAGGCATGCAGATCTGTGGCCCGCAACGATGAAAAATCCCATTTAAATCTACGAATCTGTGTTTTTATGGATTATGTCATTTCAGGAAGTTCTTCAACTGACTTTAATTACCCTCCATTTTCTAGGATAAATGCTTAATTAACACCCCTTAAGCTTGGTTTTGGGAGGGTTGCAAGAAATAATCACCCACTTAATCCCATAAAATGAAGAGAAATTGCAAAATTACATCTGAAAATTTGAAGTCTCAATAATGCTCTCTTCTACGAACTTCCATGAAGATTCCTCTATTTAACAAACCTTATTCTCAATCCTAGGCAAATATTAGATTGTCCTTATATCTTAAGATAGAGAATTTATTAGCAATTGTTAGTATAAACCCTTTCAATTGCCCTCTAATTACCCTCATCATGCAGGAATATTGCTATTACCAACCTCTATAAATAGAGGAATTTCTCAATTCCAAGCCTTTGGATCGCGCTCAAATGCTAAGGCCTCGCAGGGTGTAATTCCTAAAGTTAGCCCAATGGTCTGCACTAGGTGGGGCCAGGGATAACGACGAACGGTTGGCCCAATTCCATCTTCGAGTGGGTTATTGTTATCTAATATTTGAATTTGTAAGTGGTCTCATTTAACGTACATGTGTAATTTAAAAGCCTCTTTTGAATTTGGAGTTATTTTTTCTATAAAAAGAAATTATTTATATCATGAGATTTATCAGAGATCGAGGGAATAGTACAAAAGTTTCATAGATTCAAACTATTTGGAACCCTAGAGTGTGTGACTCATTTCCTTAGAAGGTCGGCCTTAGGTCGGGCTAGTCCAGCCTAATAGGGCTACAGCTATATGGCTAATGCCTTTTTAGCCCAATGGTTGTTAACCGGACATACATAGGCGATGAATAAGTAGAAACCGAAATCAGCTACTTCAGACATAAGTAGTTGAAGCAAAAGGACTTACAATCCAAAAGTGTAGTACGAGTCACATAAAGCGTATGTATACTCTAAATCTTGGCTTATTTGCAATATTCATAAAACCTTCTCTGCTCATTTTAGTAGTTTTAGTGTTCATGTTCTTCTTACATATCGAACAAGATCTTAGTTATGCAAATTAGTTATAGATACTATTATTAGACTTGACCGCTTTGATTGGAAGAATTACTGACTATTGGTATATTGGTGATTTTAGAATCATAGTGAAAATTAAAGTTTAAAAAAAAAAAAAATCAACTTTTAATTAAGCTCTAATTTGGATCACCATCTTAGTATTATCAAGTTTCTAAAAAAACAAAATTAGAAATAAGCCATATCTCAATTTGTTCTACTTGATTTTAATTAGGTTAATTAACCTATCATAACTTGCCCAAGGCTGCTTCTTTGAGTACCTAGACGATGAGAAAAGAGTTGTGGCGGGCTGGGCCATCTTATTAGGCTTTCGGCCGACTGCGGTGGGCTTGGTCTTGACCAATGGGCTATCAAGCCTAAATACTTTAGGATGTAGCCTGTTGGACATAAGCCAGTGGGGCCTAGCCTGTTGGATATATATAGGCCAGTGGAGCCCACTTGTGGGCAATCACTAGTGGATGGGTCCCACGAAGTTTAACTTCTTTTTGTTAATCATCTTTCTTTCTTTCATCTTAAGATTTAAACGAGGAGACAAGGATAAGATTGGATAATCTCTTATATCATTGAAACTTTTCGTCCCTCCTTATAAGAAAGAGGTTCTCTCCTAAATAACATATTAAGCAACAACGAGAGTAAATAGAGAAAATCGAGAGATTGAAACTTGTCCATCTATCTTGTCCTTTAAATAATCTAAGTCATAGATTTTAATATGAGGTCATGTATATTGTAAAATCAGAGGAGTGATTAAACTCATCTGCTCCAAAGGTGGTTAGGTGGACTGCTAGACTTGGACCGTTCATCCTCTATTTTGTGGAGGTCCCATTTTATGTAAACCGTTAGATCTTGAGGGCCCACTCTTCCGCACAGACTTTCGTAGTCAACAACGCGCATCCCCCTGGTGCTCAGGTGGGCCAGCTATGCCCATTTTCACCCTTATATTTAGTTAGGTGCATATTTAAAACATAATGTTCCATGCACATGGATCAATGTGCCAAATGTGCAACGTATGTGACTATCAAGTGCAAACTACAAGTGCACACATGCAACCATCATCTTCAAGCAACCGGCATGTGGCATGCGTTACTGTGTGAATGCTTTATAAATGTTATACATATGCCAATCTACTTTTGCAAGCATATCCTTACTCCCGCATTAACTAGTAGGAGTTGGACAAAAAAAGAACAACTAGTCTTAACAACATGACTTAGATAACCTGAACTGACATAACTCTATTTGCCCCTTAATCTATGGTTAGTGTTAGTGGGCCAACGCTAATCAGTAGCTAATGTAAAGAATCACATCAGGAAAATTTTCAAGAGATCTCAACCATAGGAAAATTTTGCACTTAAAATAGGATAATACAGTCGCCATTTAAACATTTCTCAGGGATAAAATTTACAGGCTTTTAAGAGTTGGAATTAAAAACCCCCCCAAAAAAAAAAAACAGAGAGAGAGAAAGAGAGCATGAAAGATGTGGATCAGATTCCTCCGTTTGGCCCTTCATAAAAGAAAATTGAAATGCCTGCTCATTTCAGCCTTGTTAATATAAAGGAATGCTGCCCAAGACTTCCCATCGTGTCCCATGTGCAAGATCCGAGCCGTTCACTAGACGGCCCCCACGGTGAATGTACCTTATTGAAATGATCAGGCCATCTTTACTCATTAGGTGGGCCACATGTAAGTTGGAACTTATAATATTCAAACAGCCTGATCATTTGGACTAGGAATATTTAGTGAGGGGACTGCTTAATGATTGGCCCCGATCATGTATGCGATCACAATCAACTGCATTCCTTTGATGATTTTCTTTTCATGGCCATAGTTGGAGCTTTAGATCAAGGTATGGATTGGAGCCTCATCCGTCTCAAGGAGATGTAAGCCAAAAGGCGGTACACGAAGATCATGGCGATCATAGCCAGTACTTCCTTCAAGCCACTGTCTGGATGAAGGACATTTATAGATGGAGCGACATTATCATACTGCACCTTGAGAAGTAGCCTGTAAGTATGGTAGTTGAACGAAATGTAGCGGATCCATGATATAAACACTGGTACTTTCTGCAAGATCACAACAAAACAGCATTGAAAGAATTGGATTTTAGATGCAGCGAGCCACATCGAAAAATAGTTGAAGTGATCTGATTGATCTTGAATGACTAGTGGGCCACACCTTGCATGTTCCCCGGTTCGAAATTCAGGCTGTCCACTGATTAGGTGGGCAACATATATAAGATATATATATATATATATATATATATATATATATATTTTAAAGGCAATTAAATATATAATGTGTGACCCACCTGATGAGTAGAATGGCTTGCTTTTGGCCTAGGCCATGTTCATGGTGTGGTCCACCTCATGAACGGCCTAGATCTTGAGCATAATGGCTCTATTTTTTCCATGAACTATTTCCATTGTTTTGAGAAAAAAGAGCTGCTCTTGTCAGATTGATTAAAGGGTGCATCTGGTTGATTGCCATAAAAATATTTTGGATTTTGGAATTTCTATTCTTAGTGAAATTTCAAAGGATTGTGAAATAGTGTTCTTTCTGTTGTGTTGGCAAGAAAGAGCACTTTTCTATTTAGGGTGTGTTTGGTTGACCCAATATCAATCTAAAATTTTCATGATATTCAGTTTAACCAAACGTACACTTCCATTGGTATAAAAATATTTCTTGGGTTATTTAGGGTGAAGCACTTTGGGGTAGGGATTTGTGGATTTTTCAAATGCACACCTCCATGAATCCATGGATTTAAGGAAAATCCAAATCTCCACAGAAACTAAATACTTGAAAAATCCTCAAAATGAACTATTCTTATAAAAGAAAAAAGGTAATTTCTTTGCAATAAATGTTCTACCATAGTAATAGGTGCTCCCCAAATATATGGATTTGTAGTTTGATTTTCAAATAATAGACTTGAAAATTAGGAGAAAATGAACAATTCTTATGAAAGAAAAAAGGTAATTTCTTTGCAGTAAATGCTCTACCATAGTAACAAGTGCTCTCCAAATCTATGTATTTGTAGTTTGATTTTCAAATAATAGACTTGAAAAATCCTCAAAATGATCTATTCTTATAAAAGAAAAAGGTAATTTCTTTACAGTAAATGCTCTACCATAGTAACGAGTGCTCCCCAAATATATGGATTTGTAATTTGATTTCAAATAATAGACTCGGAATTTACCAAGTCCAATGAATTTGACAAATTCATGGATTTACCAAATTCAAATTCTCATTTTCTTGATCTGAAATAGACCCTAAGAATCGAGAATTTACATGCCAAGCCAAACACAGAATATGTTCTTCTACTTTTCTCATTTTTGGAAGTGTAATTCCATTCCATGATTTCTTACCTTCACAAAGAATCCACCAGCCAACATGAAGGTCATCACGGTCACTGATGCGAGTGTAGTAGCCTTCTTTACATCCATCAAAGTAGCACCGATCACCAATCCAAGACCCTGCAATCACATCCTTGAATTAGCTTCCCAGGCTAGAAAAAGAAGAAGGAAAGAAAAAAGGGTGTCAACGGGCAATCTAGGCCAGATCATGGTTAACCCAAATCTCAACCTGCCGGTCTGGGCTGGTTCGGAGCTAGCCCATGACTAACCAAGTCTCGACGGGCCCGATCGGAGCTAGCCAAAACCCGACCGGATTACTAATAGGCCAAACTCTAATGCTGAGCCTTTGATTTCATTCTCAAACCCTCTCATTAACATCAAACTCAATTGGGTTGGTTTGATAGAATATTTAGTAAAACCCAAGTCCAAGCCTAACAAATTTTTTCTTAAATGAGTAGCCGCAAATCTAGACTGTCCAAATTCAAAAACGACAAGACTGTCGGAAATAGTTCACCTCCAATCAGTAGCCATCAAACAAGACGGTTAAGATGGCCGATTCATACAGTTAACATTTTCCAATCGATATCATTCCTACAGTAAAGACATGTATTCAATGTGGAAAATGCATGTTTCATGCACCTGGTCTAACCTAGCTGGGGCAAAGCTTAAATCCGAGCTGTTTACCTGAGCTGCAATGATACTCAAGAATACGATCAGCATGCTTAAGAAGAAGGGAGCAGCTCTTGGTCGTAAGCCCGCCATGAAGTAGACAATGGCGAGGAAGATTACAGGTAGGAAGAGGTCGAGCGGCAGGTCGCTCGTCGTCCTGGCTACGAAGTATGCACTTAGACGGTACATGTCAACCGCTCGCTCCTTGTTCAGCATCGCTCTTTCTTGAGGGAATGTGAAGATTGCAGTGAAAACTGGAAAGAAGCCCCAGAACACGGCGATGAAGAACAGCAGACCAGACTGCGAAGAATGGAACATGATCAGAACACAAGTTCTAATTAGAAAGATTAGTGCAGTTAGGTGGTATGTAAGATCTATGCTGTTGATCATGCAGTCCAAAAATGGATGGTTATGAAAAAAGGATAACCAACGGTTCACATTCGGCGATGTATGCGCACGGCCCATCCAGTGAGTGGCACATAAACACATGGTGGGGCCTATCTAATTAGCATCCTGGATCTCACACAACCTTGGCATTGCTGAATTAGATATGCATGCCTTGAGGATAGATAGTTCAGTTGTAAATAGTTAAGGGATGTTTCTCTCTACTGTGAGAGTAAACTATAGCCATTGATCGATGGGACCAATCAATGAGCTAACATGGCCAAATCTAGTACCTGATCTTGCAGACCTTTTAAGGTGGTAGTATCAGAGTGCCACCAGAGCAAGCCCAAGATGATTGCAGTAGAGATGACTTGGGTAATTCGCATCCAGCTCAGATAATCATGCCGTCTTTCCTTTATCCCTCTCCAAAAGAGGATCGAAAACTGCTCGCACCAGCTCGCTCCCCAATCTCGCTTGCGTGACGACACCTTCAACTTGAGATCCTCGTCGATGGGGATTGGAGCTTGCAGCTTCTTCTTCTCTTTGTCTGCAACCCGAGTCTCATAAGCCTCCACCAGATACTGTATTCCATGCATATGTTAGCCCCGAAAATTCTATGCTAAGCATGTGTTGATTAATGTCTTGAATCTGTATATCAACAGGTATGTCGATGACAGATGGCATTGAAGGCTGTTCAATGCCATCAAAAAAATCCTGGAATATCACAATTGGTTGGTGGACACTTTAGGTGTCCTACTCGATGCAATCGACAAGCCGTGTTGATGATATTGAAGTCCCATCAAAGTGCAATCGAGAAAATTCAAAAAATATATGTTTAGTCACTAGAACGTTTTGGTGCATTAGCCTGGAAAATTCTACATATAAGCGTGAAACTAGGAAAAAGTCTATCACTTGTTCGAGATCTTGAATTTTGTAAGGCTGTGTTTGTATCGTGACAAGTTCTTACAATCTCTGATGTACATGAGAATTTTCAAAAATCACGAAATGGGGCATTTGTGTGTAGTATTGAGGTGGAAGAGCTCCTAATTCAGATACTGCATTCCATACATATGTTAGCCTGGAAAATTCTACATTAGCCATGAAACTAGGAAAAAGTAGTATTGCTTGTTCGAGATTTTGAATTTTGTAAGGGCGTGTTTGGATCGTTACAAGTTCTTACAATATCTGATGTGCATGAGAATTTTCAAAAATTGTGAAATGGGGTTTTTTTGTGTTGTATTGGGGAGGAAGAGATCTTTCTAATCCTCATGATTTCTCAAGATTCTTCTACTTAAGAGTAGAAATCCCAAATTCACATTCCAAGCCAAACACAGCCCTAGGCGACATATGGATGCACCGTTGAATTGAATTGCAATAATTAATTCAATAGAAAGGGAATGACCAACTTGTAGTTCACCATAATAATGAAATTGAACTCAATTTGCAGTTGAATAGTTGCAATGCGGGGCTCATTCTCTGAATGCAGCCATATGGTTATTTCCACTTCAGGGAACTAATTATTGCAATTTGATTCACTTGTGCATCCAAACATGCCTCATTCATCACTAGTCTTACTAACATTTTGTAAGGAGCGTTTGGACGTGATTGATTTGGTGATGTCTTATCCTTGTTCTTCATTTTTTTAAAATCCCAGTCTGTCTGTACACTTAGTACTAATGAATGCAAGATCTGGACCGTTCATCTACTGCCTTCTAACATAGATGGGGCATTGATGTAGAGCGGGTCGCAGACAGTTTCATGGCCAAGATGGATCAGAAAAGGCCCGGTCGACGACAGAAGTGATCCAGACCATCGGACCTTAGATCGGGCATATCTCGCAATCCGGAATGAGTTATCTAACGTAAAATGTATGATTTTGGGGTAGAACGAGCTACTTTAGCCAACCAACCCTGCTACGCCGGGTTGCGCAGCCCGGAATTGCGAAAAACCCCTTGATCGACAGTCGTTTCCCTGTTTTAATTTCGTTTTTACTATAAATAGTAAGTTTTTAATTTGATTATAACTCTTCATCCGTCGGGCTTTAGGAGTTGTGCCCAACGTGAAAAGAGCTTAAAATAATTAGGAGAACGGTTTGGTGAAGCCAAATAGGACACTTACTATTTTTGGCCGAAAACCTTGTACACTAGTAGACATCACGACCGTCTATAAATAGTAAGTCGCGAATTCTAGGAGTTTGAGTTGTAGTTTGATTCTGATTTCTTTCCCATTGCTTGGTACCCCTATTTAAAAGGTTGTGAACTCGTTTTTACTCAGTCATTAATAAATTTCGAATTTATTAGAATTTATTTTTATTTTCTGCTTTCTTTCCTCGAGGAGTCCAGAGAAGTTCCATGGATTTGGCATAGTTATCCTCTTGAGGAAGACGGTGCTCGACCTCACGTCCTCCCCTGCGTCAGGCATACCCCAAAAACGACAGTGATCGAATGAACCCAGCCACTAATATGAAGAGTTTTGAAGATGAGAAATAGACCCACCAAAAAAAAAAAAAAGGTCCAACCAAATGTTTGATGTTCAATGGGTAAAAATCCTTCAAACAGTGGACGGGATCATCTGACCACTGTAATTTTTGGTGTGTGGTCCACCCACAACAAGGCCAAACAGATTAATAGTCTAGATCTTGCATAGGTATAGTATAACAATAATATATATATATATATATATATATATATATATATATATATATATATATGTGGAGAAACACATGAGAGTTATAATTCAAAAACAGCTTACCATACCTCATGCACATCTGTTTGAGATGGTTTTCCATTTCTTGTTTCGGTCTCGGAATTTTCCATCTGCACTCTATCCTCCAATTCAGACGGCACAGAAACGTCGTTTATATTCCCGTTCGCCAGATCGAGCAGGAACTCAGCCGGGTTCATGGCGATGAGTGGAGTGCATCCGATCGATGAGAAATAAACCATGGCTTCTGATGCCTTCCCAAAGTAGAGCAAGCTTCCCTTGCCGAGAAGGATGAGCTTATCGAATTGGTGGAAGAGCCTGCTCGATGGCTGATGGATTGTCGTCACCACCGTTTTTCCATCCTGCTACACATCATCATGGTAGAATTTGTGAGATTCTATCAAATTGACAGTCGAAAGTCTATTTTAATTTCGTTTTTACTATTTATAGTAAATTTTAATTCGATCATGATCTTTTGAACTTTAAAAGAGTCATGCCCAACATGAAAAGGGCTTTTAAAACTTATCCCTTCAGTGTAATTTTCCTGTTATACTCCATCCATAGTTGGGTCAGCAATTTGGACGGTCTACATTGCTTTAAAACTATGCTATTTGTACATTTGCAGAGTCACCACCATTTTTTAAATGGTGCAAAACTAAAATAGAAGTAATTGCTCTTGTTTTCCTATTCTATGTTTGGATGCACTGTTGAATTGAATTGCAATATCCATATTTGAAAAGTAATAGAGCCGTTATACGCGTCTACTTAAAGATTATAATTTCCAACGAAGCATCATTTCAATTGGGTTATTTCCTCTTGATTGAACTGAATATTTTCAATTCAATTCAATTTAATTGTCCATCCAAACACGCAAATAGAATATGACAGGTTTAAGAAAACGAGTCATGATCGGGCGAGTCGACTCCGTGAGCATTTCACACATTTTGTTGAGTTTGTTGGCAGTCATACCTCAGCAATGTCATGTAGCATCTTAACGATCTTTAAGGCGGTCGTGGAATCCAATCCAGACGTCGGCTCGTCGAGAAACAGCAGAGAAGGGTTGATTATAATCTCATTTCCAATGCACACCCGCTTCCGTTCGCCACCGGAAACTCCTCGAACGAACGACCCTCCGATCATTGTATCTTGGCACCTACACACCCACATTCCCAGACAATAATTAGCAATGCCATTTATCTTATTTGAATCATGACATGAAAATATTCAAAGCTATGCATATATGGGCCCACATGTATCATATAAGGTTGTCATTGGACGGTTTGAATTTTGGGCCATGTTACCTTTGGGACCGGTATATTGATGTAGGACGTGGCACAGATACATTCTTAGCATGGTTGGTGAACCGTAAATTGGCCATAACGGGGTGCACAACCGATCAATCTTTAACTAAAACGGGCCATCTGAGGTTAACTGACCCACAAATTGGGTCGCATCTATCCGTTTCGTCAGAAAACGCACACTTTAGGCTCAAAAACGAAAATTTAAGAAAATTTTAATATTTTAAGTAATTTTGTTTTTTTTTAATATTTTATTATTTTTAGAGTTTTAGATTTTCTTCTTTTAAAAAAATAACTTGTAATCTGGGAATCTTCTAGCAAAAGTTTATTTGATATTTTTATTTTTAGAAATTAGGATTTAGAAGAGTTTTACTAGAATTATGATTTTTATTAGAGTTAAAATTTTACTATTTTTGATAATTATAAATTTTGATTTAGTTTTTTTTCTTATTTAATAGTGTAACAAAGACATACACATCAGACAATTATCAATCAACTTATTTCAGATTTATTTAGAATTTATTTCATCTCCTCGTGCATTCAGGTCTAGAATCAGGTGCGTTGATACGGGATTGATGGGCCAGCTAGGCCCATTGAAAGCCCAAGTGTCACATCTATGTTCGATTTCGCGATTTCCTAGCCATCCAGTCTTTGGCCTTTTCTCCAGACCATGTGTATTTTTCTTAGCCATCCATTTATAGGCCACTGATCAGAGGGTTGAGAACTTGGGATCTTCCAGTCTAGAAGATTTTTGGGGCATCAGTACTCCTCTATGTTGGGCCTCATCAGATCAAAGTTATGGGCCCCACAAGTTTTAGAGTGGTTGTATATCAAGTGTCATACACAGCCAGATTAAGAAATAACTCCTTTTATATCTATACAACTGAATTTGAATATTGTGTTTTACGAAATTTTGGCCGGAAGAACACAAGCATACCTCTCGAGTCCAAGCTCACATATCACATCCATTGCTCTTTCTTCCTTCTGTTGCTTTGTCAATGTCTTTGGAAGTCGAAGGAGCGCCGCGTACGTAAGCGTCTCTTTCACAGTCAGATGTGGAAACAGGACGTCGTCCTGAGTCACAAATCCTATCCTGCAAATACCCAAAAAATTAAAATTAATACATTTCATGTGGCATTCTTTTCTAGAACAATGTTTTATCATTTCAAGTGATGAGTCTGTACTCAGGACTGAGTCGACTCAACTGAGTTCTGAATAAACACTAAGTTATTAACGTTGGATCTTTACCTGCGTTTTAAAGACTTGGAATACGGTTGGTCATTGTAAGTGATGGAGCCACCAGATGTTGAATCGCTTACCCTTCCACTCAGAAGATTAAGAAGAGTAGTTTTGCCGCTGCCGGAGGGTCCCATCAGTGCAAGAACTTCACCAGGGCTCGCCGAACCGCTTATGCCATGCAGGATGTCTTTCTCAATAGTCGTCCTAACGGTTTTTATAACCACCTTGTATTTTACGTCCGTAAACTGCATGGTTTAACGAAAACATGAAATCCGCATCAATTCACACACACACACACACACACACACACACACACATACATGCAGCTTAGGTTTAACCCAAGATGAGTTGAGGGTTAACCCAAGCCCAACTCAACCTTAATAGGAGTTGGCCTTAGGCCCGAGGGAACCCGGACCCGAGCTAAAGGTTTGAGTTGGATCAGGTTAACACCTAAAACTAGTATATTAACATATAAAATCAAATGGCTAACCATCAAATGACAATATTAATTAAAATAGCAAAATAAAGTCTACAATCATCACTCATAAATAAATAAAATTAAAGAAATAGATAAATAAAATTTAGTATGTGGACTCCAAGTCAGTTCCAATCATAAACTTTATTTTCTATGCGTAGACAACTAATATTATAAACCCGGTATGGCAAGGTTCCACCTATGGACACGGTTTGGCTAGTGACCCCAACACCAGCTGTTTAGCTGGTGTCAAAGCTCTGTGGGCCCTACTATGATGTATTTGTTTTATCCATGCCATTCATCTTTTTGCAAGCTAATTTTAGGGTATGAGTCCAAGATGAGGCAAATCCAAATTTAAGGAGGAAAACAATGTTGATTGAATGTCCACTGTTAAAAACTTCATGAGGCCCACCATAGTGTTCATTTGCCATCCAACCTGTTGATAAGGCCCACTATAAGAATTGAATCCTGGTTGTTCCTGTGGTGTGGTCTACGTACGGTTTAGATATGCCTTATTTTTGGGCTCATGCCCTAAATTGAGCTAACAAAATGGATGGCCAGCGTGGATTAAACAGATACATCATGGTAGGGCCCACAGCTCTGACACCAGCTAGCTGGCCGGTGTTAGGGTCACTAGCCAAACCGGCTCCTCAACTGATGAACCCTAATTTCCAAGTGGGTCACAATTTTACCTATACTTCAAATATGTTAGTCATAACTCATATGTATATAAACTATATATGAAATCAGTTCGGTTCAGTCCAATTGTATCATGTCTCAGCCTAGGCCCCACCCAACTTAGGTTCGGGTCGGGAATTTTTAGACCAAGCTCAACCAAACCATCCTAAAGTTCGCATTGGGCTAACCTGATTCGGGCTAAAGGCTAACCCAAGTTGCACCTTTAAATCGTAGGCACGTGCGCCCGCATCGTTTACGCTATTTATGCTCATCGGGCGCCATGCTTATACTGCGAATGTGGACCGCCGATTAGGGGTGACCACCAGCCGGGCTGACCCATCAGGTTTCGCAACCTAGCCACATATGGGTCGAGCTCATGCATGTAAATGGGACCTGTAGGTCAGGTCTAGGCCTGAATTTTTATGGCTGATTAATAAATCATCTGGGCCTAGATTTGCATAATTGTCTATTGTGGCCCAAAAAAGACATGAGAACCGGCCCATTTATGATGTTCAAGATCAGGCCATCCATCGACAGCCAATAATCATCTTCTGACTAATCCTAAAGAGGAGATTCATCGCACACTTGCGAACATCTCACACATGTGAGACACTGGAAAACCGTCAGGTAGCATGGTCCAAAAATCAGGTTGGCCCATTCATCAGGCATTCATCCCCTTTGTATGTTGGATATTAGCTGGAATTTAAACCTCTAATCATCTTTTCTCTAGCTCTGTTTCTATCATACACGTGTAAGGTCCTGATTTTGGACCACGGCATGTTTGTAGTGGGCCCCACATGATGAATGTCCCAGATCTCGCATGCGTGTTTGATCTCACCATAGCACTAGCTTTTAGTCTTATGAATGCATGGAAATGAAAGCGTACCTTGAGATAGATGGGCAATGTGGGCTCTGTGATGACCTTTTTACGTGGGCCAGCTTCGAGATCCTCCGCTGCATGACAAGCACGTGGCAAATAAGATCCTCAAGAACATAAATTGGGTTTGTAATTTCATCACAATCTCTCTAGGTTGTAGCTATGGCCCACTAAGATTCATCCTACATTGCAAATTCTTCCAAGGGCCTAGATCAACTCACTCATGACCGTTGGATAGATGATCATCAACCACCGTTGGATAGGGATGGGCCAGAGCAGATTGCACAAGGACCCCAAAAGTCACCAGGACTAGATGTTCAGATCGATCTGAAGTTTTCAAAACAAACAAATGTACGGCTGGGATGATTTTGGCACCGTTTCCTAACCTGTTTGTCTGTTTCTAACATCGTGGCCCACCTGCTCAGTGGACCATCTTCACTTTCAGGCGAGAACATCATGACAATCGGACCCACCTGATGGACGGTCTGGATACTGCATGTATGACTACCATGCGAGATTGTGTAGTGAGGCACCCTCCACCCTTTTTACCTATGTGGGGCCCACTATGATGTGTGTGTTTTATCCACGCCGTCCATCTAATTTTTTCAGCTCATTTTAGGCAGTGAGCTCAAAATCAAAGCATACCAAAGCTCAAGCGGACCACACCACAGGCAACAATAGGGATTGAATGCGCACCGTTAAAAACTTCCCAGGGCCTATCATGATGTTTATCTGCCATCCAACCTGCTCGTAATGTTACACAGACATGGATGAATGGAAAATACAAATATCATCTTGATTCAAAACTTCTGTGGCCCCAGATAAATTTTCAACGGTAGGCGTTCAATTCCCACCGTTTCCTGTGGTGTGTTCCCCTTGAGCTTAGTTTTGATCTCATGCCCTCAAATAATCTGGAAAAAGGGATGGACGGTAGGGATAAAACACATACATCACGGTGGGCCCCACATGAATATCTACAGAAGTGGGCCCGGGGGAGGTACAGAAGGCCAGTTTTGAATGATCTAAGAGCCAATATACATCAGTAGCATTGAGGTGATCAAAACCGTTACTGTAGTGGGACCCACAAATGAACGGCTATGATGAAATTTTGTACAATCCAAAGTCAGGGTTCCTCGAATTAAAGTATCCCAGTAGAATTTCTCACCATGGGTCATCCACAGGTGGGCCAACTGACGAATTGTTTCTATCCAGGATTGCCTGAAACCTAGACCGCAGGAACTCGGTCTGAAGCTTGGTGGGGCCTACCCTGATGTTTGTGAGAAATCCACTCCGTCCACTCATTTTTTCAGCTCAGGTTAGGGAGGGCATGAAATAAAAATGATGAAGATACAGAACTCAAGTGATCGAAAAAGTGGGGAGAGAGATGCCCACCGTTGAAACCTTTCCAGGGTCCACTATCATATTATATGTCATCCAAACCGTTCAATAGGTCATCTTCACTGGGATAAACTGAAAACATAAAAATTGTTAGCCCAGTCCGAAACTTCTGTTGTCCAACGAATGTTCCAATGGTGAGCGTTCAATCTCCACTATTTCCTGTTGCGTGGCCCAATTGAGTTTTGAATTTTCCTGAATTTTAGTCTCATGTCCAAACATGAGCTAGTAAATCAGATGAACGGAGTGGATTTCTCACAAAAATCAGGATATGGCAATCCGCGTACCCTGAGGACTACAGTTTCGTTTGATCATGCAAACTAACAACCGTTCTCAATGGAAAGTTAATGTACCACGCATAGCTGTCCTCACAGCGTGCGTTGCAAACATGTACACGAATGACTGTTGACCATTAATCAACGGCCCGCATTCACCCTGCAAATGTGCATTGATCAGGAAAGTATACTCCAACCAATCACGAGATATCCGCTGTGGATCCATAACTGGGTGGTTCAATTGCAGTTACTTACATGCCACGTGCACGGTACACTCAATGCATGTGTATGAACATAATACTCCGCCAGAGCATCAAAATCGCTACCGGAATAAACTGATAAGAGCGTTTCTCACCGTTTTCCTCGTCGCTGAATCCCCTTAAATCGGCGATGTCTTCAGGAGGAACAGTGAAGCCGGTGAAGGAGAAAGAGAAGCCCAAGCTGGCGCTGGAGGCTCGGCTCAGCGCGGCACCGCTGGCTTCGTCAAGGTCCAGCTTCAGCTGCCCGCTCCGCGACTTCCTTATGTGTTTGCCGCGCCCGGGCGAAGCCGCCATCCGCTTCCCGAAGCTCGATTTCCGCGCCAGGGTCGCGTTCAGCTCGGTTTCGGCCGATCCCGATCGGCTTGGCGATTTCCTCGCCAGCGTGTCTAACTGGTCTGATTTCGTTCGCAAGATTCCCGACGTGGTCGTATCCATCTTCACAAAAAATAAAAATAAATAAATAAATAAAAGTAGTCTTTATTTGCATACGATACTCGACCCCATGTTATTAACTGTACACTCGCGTTTTCAATCTGCACAAGTGGCACATGATTGAGTGATCCTGACCATTGGATGAATGTCCCACTTGTATAGAAAGTAACCCAAAAAATTTCCACTGTGGAAGAATCCTACCCCTTCAACAAAAGGCCTGTAAATAGATGCTTAAGAAGATCAATATGGCAACGGTCTACATTCAACTACTGTTAAAAATTCCCTAGATTTGTTGAAATCTGGGAAACCTTTTTAGACGATGGGCCATCCAAGGCCGAGTACACAAGATCAACGGTTCTCAGATTACTAAACCGTGGGCCCACTTCTACGAACTTAAATCCGGGTACACTTAGGTATCGGGTAGCATATCCATAATTGAATAGTTTCACACGCGTGTGGAGCCCAGGCCAACACAGGTATGTACACGTGCCAATATGAAACACGTCTGTGAGATCTTCTGTACTGAAAATCAGGCCATCCCACACCTTCGGTGGGCCATCGCCTATTAACAAATGAACGGACGAGAAAGAAAGAATTTAGCAGTCAGTTTGTTCTGACATTGTGGTCCACCTGAGTAGTGAAACTGCCTGATTTTCGAGGCTGAATACCCAGTCAGTACTTTCAACAAGATCGAAAGCCCAGATCTTGCACATGTGTTCCATTTTACACGTGTCGAAACCTATGCATGTATGTGTACTTGTAAGAAATGAAAAATACATGTGTACCAGATAAGAATGCACTGGGGTCGTATGTTGTTCGTCTTGCACTATTTTAAAATGGTGGTGACGCTTCAAACGTTCACATTGCATAGTTTTACCGCAATCTAGGTTGCCCAAATTGGGTGGCTAAAGTAGCTCGTCCTATCCAAAAATCATATATTTTATGTTTGATAATTCATTTTGGAATGTGAGATAGGCCTGATTTAAGGTCTTACTGGTCCAGATCACTTCTGTCACCGACCGGACCTTTTTTGATCCATAGTCATGAAACTGTCCACGATCCACTCTACGTTACTTAATTGCTCATAAACAATGAACGGTTATAACAAATTAACCCCATTCAAAAGTTTAGTATCATCCAATTGGTGTGATTTTGTACCATGGCTTGATACCTTGGTTCTATTAAATGAACCACCCCGATCAACGATTAGATGTCACAGGTTTCATTTAAAAGGTTTGGGGGCACTAATAATGCAAGCATAAACCCTTAAAATGGGCTTCTTCATTTTTTTTCCATAATTCTGCAGCAATTTTCCATTACTCTTTTAAATTTTGATTTTATTTGGTTGAAAAGAAAATCAGCAAAAGCCCTTAAAATGAACATTTTTTCAAATTTTACACAAAAAAAAAAAAAAAAATCTATTATTCTTTTAAATTTTGATTTTATTCTCTTGAAAAGAAAATCATATCAGGAAGAGAATTGATATTCACCCCATCCTATCTTTTTCAACTTGTGCAGTATCATTATAACCAAAAAGTTACAAAAGGGTGTTTCCATTATAAATTTTTTTTAAAAAAAAAAAATTTTAAAGGTGGGTGTATCCTTGGAATTACATTTTCTATGGTTTTATTTAGTTAAATGGTTAAAAATCACGGAAAAACCACTTTTTCTCTTTCATTTCTTGTACGTATTGTATAAGCCTTTTATATCACAAATCATAACCCAAAAAACTCCAAACAATCCTATAAAATACCCATACCTGGTATGTTTTTTTCCTACCCTTATGATAATATTACTTAGGGTGTGTTTGGTTGCACCAAATTTCATGAAATTTGCACCAAACTAGGCTGCCTAACCATGAAATATGTTGAAACTTCATGACACTTGGAGTAACCAAACACACCCTTAAAAGAAAAAGAATAGAATAAAAAAGTTTAATCAATTTCAATGTAATCCTTGTGAATCTGTGGAAAATTGTCATAAAAATATAAAATATATGAATACATGCATACATAAAATACGTGTATATATGGATGCATGTAATGGATACATACACGTTGAGTCTCCTGTTTTATGTAAGGCAGTTCCCTTCTGTATGGTTTTTTTGATATTAATATAGACGTCCATTTTTTTGAAAAAAAAAAAATGTAATGGATACATACACGCATATAATATATGGATTTCAAAACCCTTATATATCACAACATTATAATCCACACAAGCTCCAAAAAAAACCCAAAAAATATTTTGGGTTTCTTCCTTTTTTAATATTAGTTACTAAGGAAAAGATTAGAAAAAACAGTCACCCATAAATTATTCAGAAAATTGAAAATAATATACGTGATTACATGCATACATACATATATGTGGGTGTTTGAACTAAAATAAAATCAGCCCAACAAAGAACATCATTTTCTCCAATTTCATGAACATATAGATACTTGTAAAAAATGATAGGACTGACTAAAAAATAGTTTTAGAGCCCATCTCCCAAATTTAAAAAATAAAATAAAATAAAAAATCTCTAACTCACTAAGAACATAAGAAAATTGCATTGATTAGTGGGATATATGAAAGTGGGATTTTTAAGTACCTTTTGGAGAATTTCAGTATATCTGATTGAAGGGATAGAAGAAAGAGGAGAATCCCAAGATAGTGGAGGCTTTGAGCTTCTCTTTTGAGAGGAAACAGGCAACTCAAAGCAATCTGGTTAGTTGGGCATTATAAAGAGATAGGGAGCAGTAAGATGAATTACCAAAATGCCCCTATCCTGTCTTTATATTGCTGAAATACCCTTCGATTTTTGGAAATGGACATGTATTACTTGGTTGTCAGGATGGGTACGGACAAAAAAGCTCTTTTTTCTTGATGTGCGCTCGAATTACTTTATCTTTATTATTTTGTTTTTGTTGGATAAAATTGAAATTTTGACTCGTGGGTCAATGTGAGTTGACCCGGCCGAGTTGTGAGTCAATCTTGTTAATTCATATGGTGAAGAAATTCTTGAAAATATTAGTAGAATCGGGACGTCTAGTGTTTTAATTCATTTACTAGATTGGTATTAAGATTAAGAATAATCAAAGCAGTGATGATGAATTTAGTATTTTTTACGCTTCAAGATAGAGCCCATCAGAAGAGGATGAACCCTTGAGCCATAGCTGATTCTTGATAGATAAGCCCATCCTGTTAAGGGAGCTCCTAAGGACGTTCTGGGTCCAGGTCAGGAAGCTATGGAGGGTGCACTTTTGGCCTATCTAAGCCAACATCATGAGGGCTCGGGGTATGAGCCATGTTTCATAGAACAATTGAGAATCAACACAGCTCCACTCTACAACCAGGCTATATGGGTTGCATATCGAGTCAACTCGGTCAAGTAATGGGTTGCGCAGACCCAAACCTTCAATGCCACCAATAGCCCGACTCAAAATCTAAAACCCATCATTCTTGTAAATGTGCTATACTATAGCGGATCGATAAATTAGGTCATTTGGTTTGCAAATTTGGAGTTAGTGCTTGCTAGCCGAGCATGACCTGCCGAGTTAACTCAGCTTTGAGTTTTGAGTCAATCAACTAAATTAGTTATAATATATAGTGAAACTGATCAGTTGCTGAGTCAACTCGTTCATGGGTTACGAAACCAGACTAGACATTTGATCTTAGCAAAATAATTCAACTGGGTCCAATAGTAATCAGATTAATCTTTGCATAGAATTTTTAAAAAGAGAAATACTCACACACAATTATTTGTATATCCAGCTAGTTTATGTGGAGGGCCTACCAATTTTTTATTTTATTTTTTTATGTATCTCGCTTGTCCAGCAAAATCGACCATTCTGAAAATAGGATGCCCCAAAATCCATACAACTGGGATGGCGTCGAGGGCCCACCATAGTATTTGTATGGTATCTAGCTTGTCCAGCGAGGTTGTCCCATCATTAAAATAGGATGCCCCGGAAATCAGGTTGATCCAACTTTCAAGTAGGGTATACCTTAAAAAATAATGAACCACCGTATAAAAATCTCCACATTCATGTAGGGCATCCCTTTTTATAGTTAGACAACCTGATTTTTTAGGTATCTCATTTTCATCAACCTTGCTGGATGGGTAAGATGTTGTATAAAATCATAGTGGGCCCCACACATCAATTAGTTGTGTGAGAATTTCTCTTTTAAAAATATATAGTGGCCAATTTATTCACAGATATCAAATCAAAACTTGCCACTCAAGCTTGCCCAATCAATTCAACTGATTCAAGCACCAAGTCAACCAATTTTCTTTTAAGATTTTTATTTTATTTTATTTTATTTTATTATGGCCAACATGTGGTCCTAGGCTATGAAATGCTGGAAAGATCATTTGACTAACACCCAAGTCATGGCCGATCACTAGCGTTGTATAATCATAATCAAACAATTGAAAAATGCGGCACTATGCAAAAATGAAATCGATACATCAAAATGTCAGATTCATAGCTTTGATTGGCCGGCACTTCGATGTACCGACATGAGATTTGCATATATCTCTATATAATGACATCTCTTCAAATTTTCCACACAACACTACATATGTTGCATAAGAAGTGATATTAACAACCCCTTGTTTTTACAACACATGTAGTGATTGAATGTAATTAACCAAACATCTAAAGGCAAAATGCATAAAATATATGCATTCTAAATATTAGTTCCGGGGTTCCCAGAAAAGTCGAAATTAATGGAACTAGAAGAAGTAGAAAAGAAAGAGGAGAAAGAAAAAGACAACAATAAATGTTGGTAGTGACATATGATAACTTGAATTAGATGTTACATGCATTTATAATCGAAGCCATTGGTCTAATGCGTTGCATTTGGATAGACTATTTAGGGCAACAGTTTGAATGATTTAGATTACCTTATGACTATGTCACATGTATAGTTGAAAAGTCTAATTATTATTTTTTTCAAGTTTTACAAAATTAAAATATAAGTCTAGCCCTTGCATGTAATATTTAATTAAGACTCTATTTGGATTACTAAATGTAAAAGAAAACAAATGCATCAATGCACGTACTTTGTTATGCTTTGATACAAAAGTGATATAAAAATATTATTATTTTGATTTTACCATCAACAAACCAAACATTTGAATCAACTGTGAGATACAAATGTTGTTAGGAAACAGGTAAAGTAATTATAATTATTGCACATTTACTTTAGTTAATTGTGGTTACTGGTGAAATAAATAGCCCTAAGGGTATGTTTGATTGTACCAAAGTTCATGAAATATCATAAATTTTACAGAAAGTTAAACGTGAAATGAATAGCCTTAGGGGTACGTTTGGTTGCACCAAATTTCATGAAATATCATAAAATGTACGGTATACTAAGAAAGAAATATGTAATTAATGCACTTTTTCACGACATTAGCTTTTTAAAAAAAAAAAAAAATTTTAAAAACTTTTAAATCCAAACAGTGACATCAATATATTTTTGTATAATTTGATATTAAAGTAATATAAAATTATCATTTTTTACAATTTTATTATCGACAAATCAAACACTTAAAATTAATTGTCAACTGCAAATATTGTTAGGAGAAACCATGGCTACTGGTGGTGAAACAAGTAGCCTTATGCATTGGTATGTTGGGTTGCACCTAATTTCATGAAATATAATAAATTTTATAGAAAATTAAATAAAAGCAGACTATTAATCATGAAATGTTATAGAATTTCAAAAAATATGGTGTTACCAAACGTAGCTTTTAGTATCCTTTTTTAGTCCAAGCTCCCAAATTTATCTTACAACACAAACACAATTAAAATAGGCCGTTAAACAGTATCACGTTCATAAAATCAGGTAATAATTGGGGTCTAATATGCAATATTTGACCCTCAACAATAACGTGATTTTTTTAGGTATCTCATTTTCATCAACCTTGCTGGATGGGTGAAACGTTGTATAAAATCATAATGGGCCCCACACATCAACTGGTTGTGTGAGAATTTCTCTTTTAAAAATATATAGTGGCCAATTTCTTCACAGATATCAAATCAAAACTTGCCCCCAATCAATTCAACGGAGTCAAACACCGAGTAAACCAATTTTCTTTTAAGATTTTTATTTTATTTTATTTTATTTTATTTTATTATGACCAACATCTGGTCCTAGGCTATGAAATGCTGGAAAGATCGATTGACTAACACACATGTCATGGCCCATCACTAGCGTTGCATAATCATAATCGAACAATTGAAAAATGCGGCACTATGCGAAAATGAAATTCGATACATCGAAATGTCAGATTCATAGCTTTGATTGGCCGGCACTTCCATGTCCCAACATGAGATTTGCATATATCTTTATATAATGACATCTCTCCAAATTTTCCACACAACACTACATTTGTAATATGTTGCATGAGAAATGATATTAACAACCCCTTGTTTTTATAACACATGTAGTGATTGAATGTAATTAACGAAACATCTAAAGGCGAAATGCATAAAATATATGGATTATAAATATTAGCTCCAAGGTTCCTGGAAAAGTCGAAATTAATGGAACTAGAAGAACTAGAAAAGAAAGAGGAAAAAGAAAAAGACACAACAATAAATGTTGATAGTGACATATGATAAGATGAATTAGATGTTACATGCGTTTATAATCGAATCCATTGGTCTAATGCGTTGCTTTTGGATAGACTATTTAGGGCAATAGTTTAAATGATTTAGTACCTTATGACTATGTCATATGTATAGTTGAAAAGTCTTTTTTTTTTTTTTTCAAGTTTTACAAAAATAAAATATTAGTCTAGCCCTTGCATGTAATAATTAGTTAAAAGTCTATTTGGATTACTAAATGTAAAAGAAAACAATGGCATCAATGTACTTTGTTATGCTTTGATACTAATTAAGTGATATAAAAATATTATTATTTTGATTTTACCATCAACAAACCTAACATTTGAACCAACTGTCAAATACAAATGATGTTAGGAAACATGTAAAGTAATTATAATTATTGCACATTTACTTTAGTTAATTGTGGTTACTGGTGAAATAAATAGCCCTAAGGGTTTGTTTGATTGTACCAAAATTCATGAAATATCATAAATTTTAAGAGACCAGTAAAAAGTTGTAATCAATGCACTTTTTAATTTAGGTAACTACGGTTACACGTAAATGAATAGCCTCAGGGGTATGTTCGGTTGCACCAAATTTCATGAAATATCATGAAATGTACGGTATAACAATAAAGAAATATGTAATTAATGCACTTTTCACGACATTAACTTTAAAAAAAAAATTTAATAGCGACATTAATATATATTTATATAATTTGATATTAAAGTAATATAAAAATATCATTTTTTTACAATTTTACTATCCACAAATCAAACACTGAAAATTAATTGCCAAATGCAAATATTGTTAGGAGAAACCGTGGCTACAGGTGGTGAAACAAGTATCCTTATGCATTGGTATGTTTGGTTGCACCTAATTTCATGAAATATAATAAATTTAGCAGAAAATTAAATAAAAGCGGACTATTAATCATGAAATGTTATAGAATTTCTCAAAAATTGGTGTAACCATACGCAGCTTAAACTAATGGAGAATAAGTATTTAAAATTATTGAGAAAAAAAGATGAGGGTATTTTGGTAATTTAACATCGAGGCCTTTTCAACAGTCGTAAAGAGCTGGACGGAAACGGAAGAGGACAAAAGAGTCAAAAGGACATTTTTGGTGGTTTCCAGATAAGGAGCTTTCTGTGGCGGTGGATGGTGGAGATTGGTCTGCCACATGGTCCAATAAGAATGCTGCACGTAGTGGATGGTGGAGATTGGTCTGCCACATGGTCCAATACGAATGCTGCACGTAGCAACGATAGCATGCTTCCCGCGATTATTGCTGGACGCGGATTAGATACTGACAGGTTGAGTGCAAGACTCGCTACTGAAGTGACGTCACCAACTTCTATGGGCCCCACCATGATGTATGTTTTGTACCCATATCATCCATCCATTTGGAGAGATCATATTAGGGAATAATCCTCCAAAGAATGAGTCAGATCCAAAGCTCTAGTAGACCCACTACAGAAAACAGTGGGAGAGTGACGCCCACAGTTAAAAAGTTCTAAAGGCTACAAAAGTTTTTGATCAAGTTGATATTTGTGTTTTCTCTTCTTACATGTCTTCTTTAACACATAAACAGGTTGGATCTCAAATAAACATCATGGTGGACCTTCGGAAGGTTTCAACTGTGCACGTTACTCTCTCCTTTGTTTTCTGTGGTGGGGTCCACTCCGGCCTTGGATCTGCCTCATTCTTTGTATCATGTCCTAAAATGATCTCTCAAAATGTATGGACGGTGTGGATGCAAAACATACATCATAACGAGGCCCACATAACTTGGTGACGTCACTTCAGCAGCGAGCCTCACTCACTAGCTAATCCGCGGCCATTATTGCTACCGCGGAACTGAAAACGATGATAATGGAGATTTATGCAAGTGAAAAGACCAAAATGCCCCCATGTTTAGCTAGAGAAATTACATGGTCCTCCTGATGCATTAAGTAGACACGAGTGGAAAATATGGTTCGTTGATCCAGGATTCTGATCTGATGGGCCCCACTTTTGACGGTGGTGATGACCTGAACTTCTTTGAGATTGGATGATCTCAGGCATCAAGCTTTTGGCCTTTTCCACGACCTCTGGACGCGGCTTTAATGGATCCCTGACTGTGGGGCCCTTACATCCACACCGTCCATTCGTTTTGACAGCTCATTTTATCACATGGACTCATAAATGAAGTAGATCCAATCTGAGATGGACCATATTGAATACCCACCATTAAAACTTCTGGGGAGCAACCGAATGTTTATTTGCCATCTAACCTGTTCATAAGGTCACAAAGACCTGGATGAATGGACCACGCCAATATCATCTTGATCTAAAACTTTTGTGGCCCACAAGAAGTTTTTAATAGTAAATGATCATTGTTTCATCTGGTATGGTTCACCTGAGATTTTGGACCAACATTTTTTGGATCACGTCCTAAAATGAGCTTTCAAAACGCATGAACAACATGGATGTACGGTAACATACATCAAGGTGGGCCTCACAATCAAGGATCTATGATTTGAAACCGATCAAAGGGTATGAATTTTCCACCTTAAAATCTAAACATGCATGATTGCTTACATGCATGATTACTTTTTCATTGGATGCTCAAACAGCACACGACTAATATGTTCTAGTTATGCTTATCGATAAATCTCCATGTATATTTTTACATATATTTATATACACTTATACATATATGTATGGATCACAAGTAACTCCTTACATATATTTGAACACGTGGGTGTGTGTGTATGGGAAAGGGTCTGTGTGGGCCCCACCGTGATACGTGTCGACCCTCAACACCGTGCATTTGATGGGTCAAAATCAGCCGTGTAGTGGCTATACCATCTAAAATCATATGAAGACATGCCAAAAACATATAAAAACACTTGGTGGGGCCCACTTGAGTTTTGAATGCTGCTGAAACTTGGTCTGAACCCTCATCCAAGTGGGACACACATAATGGATGGGCTGAATTTGCAAACCACATCTCGGTGGGCCCAAAAAATGATTATGAATGTTTTAATGGTGCACAACCCCTCTCAACTTCTGTAGCTGGTGTGGCCCACACAAGTTACGGATTGACTTGATTTTTAAGACCTAGGCCCACAATGGAATGGAGCATCTGACTAATGGAGTAGACTTTAACACGCATCACGGTGGGACCCACACAACTCAGACCTCATGGGACATTCCAATCAGCTCGAGCGCATGGTACCTTTTCCCTGCGCGCGCGCGCGCACACACATATATATATATATATACATATGGATCACAAGAAATCTCCATATACATATTTACGTGCGTTCTAATACACATACTTCTGTTTCAGAGTGTGACAATAATAGGGAAGAAGAGGGCCACCATTAAAAATTACATAAGTGGGCAGTTTCTAGCCATTAGATCATAACTTCCAGTCAAGATGATTGCAGGGCTCTCCTTTGATTTATCAAGCGAGTGTCCGCCCAACATACCACAAATCGTATGAATTGCTAGCTAGATTAATTGATAGTTGTTCACCTTGGAATAAACATGGCCCACCCAGATGAGATTGGGCCATTGATAGTCATTCACATTGACTGAACATCCCTAAAAGCCAGTGAACTGATCTCAGCCATTAAGTTTTTGGCCTTTTCAACGATCCCATGGTTAGGAACACATCAAAGGATATATGAATCTTCCAACTTGCGTATTTTTTAGGGAGTCCCCATCCATGTTCGTTGCGTTCAGATCAACGGTGTGGATCATCTATGAATCGCATCCACTCTCACAAACACGCATTGCAGGACACTATTCAGGTCCTAATCGGTCAGGATCCCATAACTTCTCTTTGTTTAAATGGTATAAATTCTCTGTCGGAAATGATTGGCATACGTGTGCATCTATTCAAACCGACCAACTTGTAGGCAGCTTTGTGGAGGGACCCACCGTAAAAAAATTTATATTAGTGGGCTGTTTCTAGCCGTTAGATCATAACTTCCAATCAAGATGGCTATCTCTAGTGGCAGGTGCTGTGGGGCCACCATGATGGATGTGCTTTATATCCACGCTGTCCATCCGTTTTTCCACCTCATTTTAGAAAATGAGCCCAAAAAATAACCAGATCCAAAGCTCAAGTGGACCACACCATAAGGAAAGAACCGGAATAATAACACCCACCGTTTAAACCTTCCTAGGGCCCACCGTCATATTTATTTTCCATCCAACCCGTTGACAAGGTCACAAAGATCTAGATGAAGGGAAAACGTAAATATCAGCTTCATCCAAAACTTTTGTGGCTGTGATTGCGTCCAATTACCACTTTTTCCCATTGTGTGGTCCACGTGAGCTTCCGATCTGCTTCATTGTAGGGTTCATGCCCTTAAATGATCCGAAAAAACTGATGGACGGCGTGGATAAAACACATGCATCACGGTAGCCTCACGATCCCTCTCACCAGACAATCCGCTTCCCATCAGATGACATGGGGCCGTGTATCAGGTTGGGCCCATAGCTCGAAAATCACATTGATTGAAAACCCCTTAAAGCAGGTGTGCTATAAATGCAACGGTCAGAAGTCCTCTACCGTATTATGTTCGACAATCAGTGTGATGGATTTCGTCCAGCTACCATTGAATGTACGGTTCTGAAAGGATGAGACGTTGGAACTGAGGTCTGACAGGGAGACAAGGTAAGCAACGGTCCTCGTTTAACCTGATGGGATAGTTCTGATTAGCTGTGTTATTTCTTTTCTAGAAACCCCCTGGTAGGGCCCACCCAATAAAATCGATTCATATGTATTATGTACCATTGGATACTAATTTATCTCCCTCCTCCAGCAGCTGAAAAACCATGCAACTCTCTCGTGATCGAGACCGTTGATCTGGTGGGCCACCTTATAAATTTGCTATAGGAAAAAAATCGCAGTGATCAGTCAAGTTCGCCAATCTAGTTTCCATGAGTCTTGTTCAGTGAATGTGAACCGTTTATTTGTGGGCCACATTGGATGTGTTAAGATCAAAACCCTTTATTTCCTTGACCATCCATACAAAGAACTAGAGGTGTACACGAACTGAGCTAGCTTAGTTAACTCGCTGAATTGGACTCGAAAAAGCTCGATTCAACTCGCTCAAAGCTAAGTTCAAGCCGAGTCGAGTCAAGCTGATTTTTTGAGCTTGAGAATGAGTTTGAGCCGAGTTCAGGTAAGCTCCAGCTCGACTCGACTCGGATCAAATCCAGCTTGAATCCAGCTCCAATCGAACCGCTTTGGTGACTTGGTTACTTTGCCATTAATGTTGCTCACCAACTGTTCGAAAAAATGACTCAATGAAATGTAATTGGTAGGCGATAAAGAAGGTTTGGCTGGTGGCAAGTAAGGTATGTATATTAAGTAAATACCTTTTTCTAAATTTTTATTTTTATGTTATTTAAAAGGTGTTTGATAAAACACCTATGAAACTATTGTCTCTGTTTGTAAAACACCTATAAAACTATTATCTCTGTTTATAAAACAGTGAGTTTTTGAAGTTATAGTTTAGGTGTTTGTGAAAATGCTTTAATGACAAACTTAGCTTGATCTTGGCTCGAACTCAGCTTGTGCTGGCCAAGTTATGGACCAAACTAAGTCAAACTGGCCAGTCAGGCTCAAGGACCGTGCTGAGTCGAGTTCAAGTATAAGCCAGTTAGTATTTGAGCCGAGTTTAGCTGATGCCAGCCCGACACGGTTCAACTCAATGTACTCCCCTACGGAGAACCACCACGTGAACAGCACCGATCACCACATATATTGCCACGTAGACGGTGAGGAGGAGGATGACTTGAAGATGAGTAATCCAGGTTTGATGGGCAAACACGCACCTCTACCCACAGCTATATGTGTTAATCTAGCACGTATATTTAAAATCCGATCCGTGCATCATGTGGTCCACAACTTTTAGGCAAATCTATTTAAAAATCATCAATGTCCGTTGATTGAGTGGACAACTCTTTTTTATTTAATTTAGACGGTTGAAATGTCCTTTTTCGACTAAACAATTTTTCTGAAATGATAGATAACTAATTCCATAAAGATCATATAAACGATGGGGTCCATCTCCTGAACCGTTTAGATGAATTGTAAACCTGCTGACTTGGCATTTACGGCCGTGTGTTAACATGCTTCTGGGCTTGAGTAATTCTGTTGGGCTTTTTCGTAAAATTCAACAAAAGCAAGGGGTGTTCAGTAATTTGAAATAAGATAATCAGGTATTAGGAACTTACGTACTTTTCACAGACTCTCATGCTGCCAAAAAAGACGGTACTGAGGAGTCAATGGCCAAAAATAGACAGAGAGAATATGATATAATCGGGTCCACATAGTTTGATTAAAGATCCATCCTTCGCCTTCCACTTGGAATGCAATATAGTAAATCATGACCGTCAATATAGTTTTATATTCTTAGGATGGCTTACTTTTTATTTTATATACAGTTTATTTTCATCACACTAATAAATCGAGACCGTTCACTAGATTCTTGCCAATAAATATTCAAAATTCTAAAAAATGGACGTCTAGGATCCATCTCAGATTGTGTTTCCATTTGTGAGGCCCAATTAATGAACGGTTCCGATCAACGTTTACTCATTAGAAATATATGGCGGATGTCTCTACCATACTAATATACATCAGCGCGTACGATATCATTTAGTGAAGAGAGTATGGCCATGTGAAAGGGCGGTGCCGCCCTCCTAAGGGAACGGCACGTGATAGGGACGAGACTCAGACGACAGCAATCGGGCCACCAGTCCCATCTCCCCACCAGCTTGTTGACACGTGGACGGTAGTGGAGCTCTGGAGCGCAATGACTGGATGGGACAGCCCCACCGATCGTTGTCTGACAGATGGTCCGCAGTATCGTGCGTGACTGACTCTGGTGCTTTCCACGTGGCAATACGTCCACATATCATCTTGCTTTCCTATATCTCGATAGGAGAAATTAAAATATCATATCGTGAAAATATCGACATCTGAAGCGTGTACGCCTTTGTAAGGACCAGTACGGTAGTTCGCGAGACAACCTTTACTCCGTACGCGGTTTGGCTAGTGACCCCAACTGCAGTCATTTAGATGATGTCATAGAATTGTAGGCCTCACCGTGATGTCTGTGTTTCATCCACACCGTCCATCCATATTTTCAGCTTATTTTAAGGTATTAATTCAAAAATGAGGTAGATCCAAATCACTTTTGGACCACACCACAGGAAAACAACGTTGATTGAATGTCCACCATTCAAAGGTTCCTAGTGCCCCATGTAATGTTTATTTGCCATCCAACTTCTTGAGAAAGTCACGTAGACATTGATGAAGGTAAAAGGTACGTGTTAACTATCAATTATTAAAATAAAGAAATTTAATTTTCTAAACTGTTATTCTTTAGATAGGTATGGCCACTAGCACTAGGAGTTGTCTACCATCAGGATCTCATTCTCTGGTACCTAACGTACATTTCTAGTCTCGATCACCTTTATACAGCTGCCATTCAACCAATGTTTGTTTGTTAGGGTCATAGAGTGAATTCACACACGGCATAGTTAAGATGTTACAAACAATAATCAACGTACATGTACGTAGATATAGGTATGAATGCATATATGTCATGAAGTGCATGTATCAAATGGGATAATTGTCAACTTACTTGGGTTGGATTTTCATCTACACTTAATAGGCTTCTACCATATTTGGTAGGAATCGGGAAGGCCTGGATTCAATATTTAATTAGGATTCCACTAGTAGTGGGCATCTAGTAATCATTCTATCAGGAAACCATCTAGGGAGATCTTTCAGAAATGCAAGCACGAAGTGTTTATGCAGGGCATCTAGAGCAGGCCTTTAGGAATCAGTACAGGAGCATTATGCAATACATGTAATACATGCTCAATGCACAATGCATCAACATACACAAGTTGTCATATACATTTTTCCATGTGAGAGGAAACTATGATTTGCATGATTATAATAATATCCATAACCATATAAACAATTAACAGAAATAATCGTTCAAAACAATTATTCATACATTAATATATCAGCCTAGCATCACAATACAACAACCATAGCAATCAGATTCATCTTATTCATATAGAGATGAGATATATTGGAATTCACTCACCTATTCTTGGTAGAGATAAATCCACCGAACAGTCATACAAGTTTGAATTTAAGACACCTAGTAAATATTTTAAACAAAATCATGAATTGATCCAACTATTCCATCCAATTTGGCCTATCTTTAATTAAATCAAGATAACTCGCATTTATTCGTTAGTAAGTAATTAAGTCAAGCAAATTACATGTATTATGGCTTTATTAAACCAAGTATCACAATTCAAAATCTAAAGATCAACCAAGGAGTCTGTTGATCTAACTTGTCGAACGATCGAGCCAGATCAATGGCCCTCAATCGATCAAATCTATCTTCGATCGATCGATTGAGAAAATCAAAATTAATTCAGTTTGGTCACTTGACCATTTTTAACACTTCCGCCCCTTCGGTCGATCAAGTTAGATCAATTAAAACCAATCATCGATCAATTGAGAAAATTTCAAATTTCGTAGATAAAGACTCTAGACACTTTTTCGTCCTTTTCGATCAATTGAAACCAATTGTCAATCAATTGAGAAAGTTCCGAAAATCAACTTTTGGTTGTTGGACGATTTTTGCCTCTATCAATTGATCGATACCCATTGTCAATCGATCAACGGTTGCTGATCTCCACTAAGTTAGACGATCCGATTCCAATTTTTTTAGGGGTTTTTCTATTTTTTTGGTTTCATGAATTTTCCTGACACATGTTTTGAATCTAAACCATTCATTGATTTTCACAACATCAAGTTTGAGGAAAGCTAAAGGATTGCTCAGATTTTGAGCAATTGAAATTTACAATCATCATACGATCATGATTTATCATTAATACAATCCATTTATCGCTGTGGACAATCCTACGAGCAAATCTATCTAAAATTTGGGTAACATTTCAAATCTAACCCATAGTTAATATTAATGGTGCAGATTGATCTGATACATTGGAAAATTCATCTAATCACCTAAAATACAAAGTAATGATCGAGATTTACTTTGATCGGTATGGCCCGCCCGGTGGTCAGATCACTCAAAAATTCAGGCCCCTAGTGTATATTGGCCTTAAGAAACACATTATCCGAACTAATTTGTACTGACACCGCTAAACGGTCCCATGCCGATCTCTACAACAAGAGATTTTACTCAAAGTCTTCATCTATGCTTAAAACTTTTCACGGATAAGAAGCTGGTCTACCCCATTCATGGCGTAGATCCAGGGGTTATTTAATATATATATTTTAATAAAAAAAAGCATAAGAAATATGCAAAAAGAAGTTAAGGGACCCACTTGCAAGAGCTTTCTTCCATAGGCCTCCAAAAAGTTAATAATTAAGCACGGTGACAAAAATCAATTCTCCAACCTCTCCTTCATCTAAAAGTGCTACTAACTTTCTAAGTGCTTCTACCAATACATACTAAGTGTTTTAAAGAATTACAAAAATAATTTTTTAATTTAATTAATTCAGGATTTTATATGGGCAAAAATTCAGGGATGCTAAATGTGCCACCACCAAAAAAGAAATGGTTTGCATGATAATAAATGAGCACATCAAGGTAGTGCTCACATTACTTATTTGTACAATAATCACTATATATAAATATAGTGAAAAGGTTTGTGCTAGACAAAGGCAAATGTACTGTGTTCTACTCTAGAGAATTTGAGGTATTAATACAAAGTGTCATCTTTCATATGGATAATTGAATATCGAACAATTCTAATTAATGTATTTCATAGGATTGATTAGTTTTAAGCAGAAGCACCGTAAAATATGTCAATTTTAAATTTTCTAAGAATAAAATTACTTCGAATGCATATCTATCTTTTTCACTATACAGATATCAGAATGGAGATAAAGCAAGCTTACTAGAGATTTTAATTCTCAACCATAGGAGTGAGAACATAAGCATACTATGAAATCTTTAAATTTGGTGTATTATGATTTTTAATTGGAAAGAAACTCATCAAATGTTAAAACACACATGGTGGGGACATATGGAGAAAGAGAGGAGCTCTCCAAGCCTAATGCTGGAATCCTTGGGTCTCACTTCTATATATAGAGTACCCTCTTGGGCTTTCTCTTGTATAAGTATGTAGGTTATCACCCGCCACTTCTTTAAGAAAATATCTTTACACGTATAGCTTCATATGTTGAAAATATATATATTATTAATAACAGTTTAATGGACTGGACAAAGTCTAATACTAATTGGGACCTTTCATTAGGTGAGGTAACCAGGGATTGTTAAAGTTCAATAATTATTTCCAAGCCACCTTAACCGTCCAATGACTGCATGCTTAAGTTGTCTTAGAGTGTTACTTTATGGGCTTTTTTGGTTTTTCAATTTTCTATAAAATACAAAGTAAATAAACCATTATATCATTTCCAGATATTTATTTAAACATGAATTATGGCTCGTAAATCAAGAATAAAATACACTTATAAAAAAAGTAATTAAGTAAATTTTAATAATTACATTTGCACATTATAAAATTATCATTTTTACAATGATTTTTAGGTGAAACAAATAATGCAATAAAATTATCATTGCAGCCAAAATGTAACTAATGTCACTATATGATTATAAGAGTAAATAATTATTACCTATTTATAGTCATTTACTATTGTAATTGAAAAATCAATCTCACCTTATATATATATATATATATATATATATATATATATATATATATATATATATATATATATATATATATATATATATATATAACTATGATTAGACTAGGAAGATTGTATAAATTATGTGGAAAATGAGCCCAGCTGTGAAGATCTTTCAGAAAGTTAGACCGATTGAGTTAGACGACAAACCATATGTTGATTTCAATGCTAGCTGCCAACCTGATGGTTGGATCGGCCTAATTTTTCACCACAGCCAATCATACAATGTTTGGTCTACCAATTGCATGGGCAGATGTCTTAACTGTTGCGTAGCATGCCAACAACACAGTGAACCGAGATCCAATCTCCGGTCTCACCCATAAACGATAAACAAGAAAAAATATAAACTAGAAAATAATTAAAGCATTCCAAACAAACCACAAGACAAGATATACATGGAAAAACTCCAACAAGGGTAAAAAAACCAAGGATGCAAACTTCTACTATGATAAAAAATGAAGATTACAAGGCAATATACTAACCTCTCCCTTGAAAGTATAGAAAAAATCATTTGCCCACACCTTAGAATAACTCTCATGTTACCTAGAAAAGCTCTAGGGACCCTTATTTATAGTTTAGGCAACTCCCCTTTTGCACCTCTGAAAACTGACTCAAAAATCCGCAGTGTGCATCAAATCCAAAAATGAATTTGTGTAACCTCGACTGGTCGAGCGGACCCTCGACTGGTCGAGCATGGGCCTTGATCGGTCGAGTACCACGGAACCAAAAAATCGATGCCTGCTAAACTTTGAGTCAAGTCAGTCCACGATTGGTTGAGTGGATCACTCGACCGGTAAAGTAGGGCACTCGACTGGTCGAGCAGCCGTCCAAATGTGGCTCCACATCTCAACAATCTCCCACTTAGAGACACATCACCATAAACTTGTCTTCTTCATCCGGAGTGCACCACCTCCCTGTCTTCAAGCCTGAAGACCAATCAAAGCTGAACAGAGCTTCAGCTTCTCCCGTGTGACCGACTTGGTCAGCATATCTGCAGAATTCTCACTTGTATGAATCTTCTCAAGAACAATCGATCCATCTTCCAATAACAAACGTATGAAGTGATATCTGATGGTAATATACTTGGTCCTTGAATGAAAGGCCGAATTCTTAGCCAAGTGTATTGCACTCTGACTGTCACTGTACAACTTACTTCTTACCTAACTCTTCCATGAAACCTTGCATTCACACCATCTTTTTGCACGCTTATGTAGTCGTAACATATTTTGTTTCCATCGTACTGATAGATACTGTCTTCTGTAACTAAGAGACTCAAATGACTGCAGCACTACCCAGAGTAAAGATATAACCTGTAGTGCTTCTTCTGCTGTCGATATCTCCTGTCAAATCTGAATCTACGTAGCCTTATAGCTTGATTTTCGATCCACCATAGCACAGCCCTATATCCACAGTACCTATTAGGTATCTGAGGATCCACTTCACAACTTCCCAATGTTCCTTCCCAGGATTATTCATGAACCTGCTAACAACTCTCATTACTTGAGCAATGTCTGGCCTCGTGCTCACCATAGCATACATCAAACTCTCAATAGCTGACGCGTATGGAACTTTAGCCATATAGTCTCATTCCTCATGCGTCTTTGCACCTTACTCCTTAGATAGCTTGAAGTGGTTGGCTAATGGAGTGCTAGCCGGCTTAGCACCTCCTATATTGAATCGATCAAGTACCTTGACTATATACTCTGCTTGTGACAAAACTAATTTCTTGCTTTCCCTGTCACGCTTTATCCTCATCCCTAGGATTTGTTTTGCAGCTCCTAAATCCTTCATAGCAAATTCTCTAGACAGTTGTCTTTTGAGATCCGAGATGTTCTTCATGCTTGAACCGGCCATAAGCATATCATCAACATACAGAAGAATGATGGTGTACGACGTATCAAACTTCTTCAAATAGCAACAGTGGTCTGCATGACATCTCCTATAACCATTTTCTGACATGAAACTGTCGAACTTCTTATACCACTGCTTCGAGGTCTACTTTAGGCCATATAAACTCTTCTTCAGTCTACATACTTTGTTCTCATTTCCTGGTGTCACATATCCTGTCGGCTGATGCATATATATCTCTTCTTCAAGGTTCCCATGAAGAAAGACTGTCTTAACATCTAGCTTCTCTAAATGTAAGTCCTCCGTAGCCACTATACTCAAGACCATGTGAATCGTAAACATTTTCACTACCGGTGAAAATATTTCAGTGAAATCGATATCTGCCTTTTGTTGAAACTCTTTCACAACCAATCTAGCCTTGTACCGTTTCGAACCATCATGCTCCATTCAATCTATAGACTCACTTGTTATGAAGAGCTTTCTTACCCTCAGGTAGAGTGACTAGCTCCCGTATACGATTAGGCTTAAGAAAGTTCATCTCATCATCCATGGCCTGCTCCCACTTAACCCGTGTATCTGAATGTAACGCCTCTTCAAAACATTCTAGTTCACCATTATCTATCAGCAGTAGATATTGTAAGGAGAGTGAGTGTCGAACCGTGGGTCCCCTCTTTCGAGTAAACCTCCTCACAACCGGTGTCTGTGGCTCTGCCTCATAATGCTCATGTGCATGATTATCCTGTGGCGCTTTAACACCCGTGTCCGGTAACTCTTTCAATTCTACGAATTCTTTCTCCTCAGCCTTATTTTCCTTCACACTGTCCTTATATATCACTTTTTCGTCGAAGACTACATCCTTGCTTCTGATGATTTTCTTATTTTCTGTATCTCAAAACCTGTAACCAAAATCATGCTGCCCGTAGCCTATAAATGTGCACCTCCTGAACTTCACATCCAGCTTGTTTCTGTGCTCTACATTAATGCGAACATATCAAGTGCAACCAAACACTCTGAGATGTGCAAAGTTCACTTCTTTCTCAGTCCACGTTTCTTGTGGTAGCCCACCATCCAATGGTGCTGAGAGACTTCTATTGGTGAGATATGCGGCAGTATTCATAGCATCTCCCCAAAACGTCATAGGCAACCCTACATGTAGCCTCATGCTCCTGGCGCGCTCAAGGATGGTCCTGTTAATGCGCTCAGCCACACCATTCTGTTGTGGTGTCCCTGGAATCATTTTCTGATGTTTGATTTTATTTGCTGCACAATACTCTTCAAACTTCTTATCACAGTACTCTCCCCCATTATTAGATCTGAGACATTTTATTATTTTACATGTCTCATTTTCTACCATAGCTTTTCACTTCTTAAATACATCAAATACATCAGATTTATGCTTCAAGAAATAAACCCACAGTTTTCTACTAGCATCATCAATAAAAGAAACAAAATAACGTGAGCCACCAAGAGATGATACCTGTGCCGGTCCCTACACATCAGTGTGTATAAGCTCCAATAGATGCGTCTTTAGAGCACGTCCTGTCTTCTTAGAACTTATCCTCTTCTGCTTATCATACACGCAGTCCTCACAGAATTTCAAGTCAATAAACTTCAGCCCTGGTAGCTTCCCTTTTGACAATAACACTTTCATCCCCTTCTCACTCATATGTCTCAATCTCTGATGTCATAACTGTCCATTCACTCCAGTTGATGCGACTACGAGTGAACTATATGATCTTAAAGTCACATATAAAGTACTTTCCTTCTTACCTCAAGATATCACCAAGTCACCTTTTGTGATCTTCCAGGAATCACTTGTGAATGTCATCACATAACCAGATCGGCCAACTGCCCCACTGAGATCAAGTTTCGTCTCAAACTCGGTACATATCTAACATCCTTCAATTTCAAAGTTGTTCCATCTTTCTGATTTATATGAACGTCTCCCTTTCCAACAATACTGCACGGCTCATCATCACCAAGGTACACTCTCTCAAAGTCATCTGATACATAATCACGCAGAACTTCCTTGCATGAAGCGGCATGAAACGAAGCACTCGAGTCTATGACCCAAGACTCATTCCTCGCATCAAGAGACAAGATCAACGCCTTTATGTCACTCTCCTCAGATAAATTCACTGAATCCTTCACGCCTTGAGAGCTTCCTTCTTATTTCTTGAGCGCCCTACAATAACGTTTCATGTGCCCCTTCTTGCCGCAATGCCAACACCTATTTTTGTCTTTCAGTCCCTTGGACTTTTTCCTCGACTTAGAACGTCTGTATTTATTGCCTCATTTGTTTAGTGATCTTCCTCTTCCTTCAACGTTTGGAGCATTCCCTGAATTCCCTGAAACTCCTTAAGCCTTTCTTTTAGATTCTTCGTTAAGAATTAGACCAGCCACATCATCAAATTTTAGCTTTGTCGACCCTGAAGAATTGCTCAGAGCAATCACCAAACCATCCTAACTATCTGGCAAACTAGACAAAATCAATAACACTCTGATCTCATCCTCAAAAATAATGTCAACGGATTCCAACTGGCTCGTGACTGTATTGAACTCATTTACATGTTCAGCCACGCTCCCGCCATCTGACATCTTCATATTAAATAGTTGTTTCATAAGATGAATCTTTTTGGACACTGAGGGTTTTTCATACATCGTAGCTAGGGCTTCCATTAATTGTTTTGTGGTTTTCATCTTGGATATATTGAAGGCGACGCTCTTAAACAAAGAGAGTCAGATCATTCCTAAAGCCTTCCGATCCAATAAAAACCATTCATCATCTATCATCTTTTCTGGTTTCTTCTCTTTTCCTCCTAGAGGAATATAGAGGTCATTCTGATATAGATAATCCTCCATCTGCATCTTCCAGAAGGTAAAGTTTAAACCATCAAACTTTTCAATTTTAGTCTTCCCTTATTCCGTCATCGCTCCCAATAGAACTAAACCAATAGCTCGGATACCAGTTGTTGTGCAGCACGCTAACAACGTAGTGAACCGAGATCCAATCTCCGCTCTCACCCACAAATGATAAACAAGAAGAAATATAAACTTAAAAAGAATCAAAGCATTCCAAATAAACCACAAGACAAGATATACATGGAAAAACCCCAATAAGGAAAAAAAACCACGGATGCAAACTTCCACTATGATTAAAAAAAATGAAAATTATAAGGCAATATACTAACCTCTCCCTTGGAAGTAAAGAGAAAACCTTTTGCCCACACCTTGGAATAACTCTCATAATACCTAGAAAAGCCCTAAGGACCCTTATTTATAGTTTAGGCAACTCCCCTTTCGCACCTTTGCGAAAACCGACTCAAAAATCCGCAATCCACATCAAATCCGGAAACGAATCTACATAACCTCGACTGGTCGAGCATGGGCCTCAACCGGTCGAGTACCGTGGAACCAAAAAACCGATATTCACTGGACTTTGAGTCGAGCCAGTTCACGACTAGTCGAGTGGGCCACTCGACCGGTCGAGCAGGGCACTCGACTGGTCGAGCGGCCGTCCAGATGTGGCTCCACATCTCAACATTAAACAAGTGAGAAATACGTGAAATTTCACATACAATAATTCCCTCATCTGATCATTTTCCAAAAATAAATATGCAAAAGCCAGCCCATGTTCACAGGACAACTCAACTCATAACTCAATCAAGTCAAGTCATCTAGAGTTCTGATTTGAGTTTCTAATGAATTATGATCATAACTATGAAAAAAAACAAGTGGGTTGGATCATAAATGAACATTTTGTGCGTAAGATGTAGAGCATTGGACCGCTTAGATCGTGCGGCCCACTTACTGGCAGCCAGCCTAACTTTATTTTCGGACCAAAGGTCATGCTCTTGATGGGACCCAACAAGCGAAATTCACCAATCTCATGCATGCACCACATTTTCACTTGCTTTTTGAGTCATCTCTCCATAAAGAATTATATATGATGTGGGCCACATGAAAAATATTGTTGGGAATCTTTTCTTTAGAAGCAATTATATGATGTGTGGCACATGATAAACGTGTGATAAGAATCTTTATTCACAAGGAAATTATATGGTGAGTGGCACGTGCCAAACCTGTGCATCAAGGTTAAAAATATGTGTTTTCTACCACTTCCAGCCCAAACAGCTATAATGATAGGGTTGGGCTAATCTCACTAGGGTCGTCTAGAAACCCTAGGAAAGATAATATGAACTGGTCGACACAATAGGGTTGGGCTAATCTCATTTGGGTTCGAACCGTTGGATCATTTATGACTCTATAAGGGTCCACTATCTTTCCCCTATCTCATAGGCAACTAGTTGTAGACACACGTGGAGCCCACCGTGAAATGTGTATGTCATGTCATCTAACTTGTGGTCATATTGGGCACGGTTTGGCTGGTGACCCCAACACCAGCTAGATTGATGGTGTCAAAGCTTTGTAGGCTCACCATGATGTATGTGTTTTATCCATATGTTGTTCATCCATTTTGTCAGTTCATTATAGGCCATGAGCCCAAAAACAAAGCAGATCCAAAGCTCAAGTGGACCACACCACCGGAAACAGTGAGAAGAATGATGTCCACAGTTCAAACATTTCTAGGGCTCACAGAGATGTTTAGTCTTCTAATTTGTTCTTAAGGTCACACAGACCTGGATGAAGGGAAAACGCAAATATCAGTTTGAGACAAAACTTTTGTGCCTCCTGATGAGTTATCAAGGGTAAATGTTCAATCCCCACTGTTTATGTGGTGTAGTACACTTGAGCTTAGGAAACGCCTCATTTTCCTGCTCAGTTCTAAAATTAGCTAGCTAAATGGATGGACAGCATCAATTAGGGGTAAACACAGGTTGGTTCAGTTCGATTCTAAGGTGAAACCAGAACTGAATTGTTCCTAACGGTTATAGGAAAAATGGAACCGGAACTGGACCGTTTGCACCTTAGAACCGAACCGGAACAGGATTGTAAAAACCGGGTGATCACAGGCTTCATATATTCTTTCTTTTCAACTAATGCATATATATATATATATATATATATATATATATATATATATATATATATATATATATATATATATATATATATATATATATATATAAAATCCAGCCCATGTCTTTTTATGTTATATGATCTATTTGATGGATGATTTAGATATTATGTAAGGCGTACGAAAGGACATTTACGAAAATAATCAAAGAGTGCATTGTAAACTAATAAAACTATAAATTCTGAGTCAAATAGACAACTAAAATATATTGTAAACTTGGTCCAGTTCTACTGTCCGCTTCCAAGTTCAGTTCACGGTTCAGTTTGGTTCAGTTCTACAAGATCCTAAACTGACCTAAACTGAGAACCGAACTGAATTAATCGGTTCTTTGATTTTTGAAACTGAAACTGAAACCGGTGCACTTCAGAACCGGATCAAAGCGGTTTGGTTAGTTCCGATCCAGTTTACGGTTCTACGGGTTGCACGTGACCCCTGGCATCAGTAAGACAAGTACATCATGGCAGGGCTAACAGAGCTTTGACAAGAGCTAGCTAACACGTGTTGGGTCCCCATGTGCCAAACCGCGTCTGTTCATGTCATTATAAAGATGAGACTCCCTCCAACCATCAAGTGGTTTGCCACGCAAATTTGGAAGTTTTGAGGTTGGTTGACCATTGTTTTATATGGCATAAATGTCTAGTGATTATACCATCTTAATTTTTTGGTCAAGCAACCATGATGTAAGATTTGGATGCATGCACTATATCAGTGGGCTCCACATGTAGCTAGTTGCATGTTCTCTTACTTAATATCTTTGTACTTATACCTACTTGGTGAACAGTATTATCCTTTCCCTTTGTACTTGGTGAACAGTATTTTTTCACTTAATATTAGATTCTTCAAGTCCAACTAGTTGGACCACAAGTTATGGTCCACCTATAGGGTAACTTTCAAAATATTATGTTCATACAATAGCCAACCCTTCCGATAGGTTTGCCCTGCCATAAGGATCACCTATTGAAAATTCAGCCCCACAATCATCACACAGCTACAAAATAAAATACAAATTCTAGTCATTGGTTAAATAAAATAAAATAAAATAAAAATACAAGTGCGGTCCACTTAATGAGTGAATGTAACCCATTTTGCATTATATGATTCTCATTAATAGGCAGATCTATTTCATGGACAAGATATCTCATGCAAATAGAAGATTGAAAGTTGTCCGGTGAGTGGACGGTAACATGGCCTACCAGCTGCACATCACAGACAATAGTTGAGAGTGGACACCCATGCACTCATTGGAATCTTTCTAATTATTCATAGGGCTCGTTGATATGAGGTTCAAATATCCAGCCATCTATTATGTGTGTCCCACTTGAAATTTAAGGGTTACATTTCAAGCCATTCCAAAACTTAGGTGTGCCCAATGAAGTGCTTTTTAATATTTTAGGCATGACTTGACAGGGTTTCAAATGGTGTGGCCTATCGTACCTCTTTCCCAGTGTAGCACGTGTACACACACCCACACACACACGTGTGTGTATGTACATGTACACATGTACACATGTATATACTTATATACATACATACATACAATGTGTGTATATATATATACACACGGCCATGCATGGAGCTAGAGAGAGGGAGATGCTAATTAGAGTTGTGCATAGGACTCCTCGTCTCGTCCACCCGACTCGATCTGAATCGAGTAGGCTTCGCCCAATCCGAACTTAAACCAAGTCAAGTTTGAGTTATCCAATAACTCGACCCAACTCAATCCGGTCAGACTCGGCTCGATCCAAAACCGACTCGACTTGGATTCTAGTATATATATAATAAAATTTTCTAATTTTCAAGTATCTTTAACCCTATATGCCGCAACCGGCCCGATTCTAAACTCTCTCTTCCTCACTCATCCTCCTCTTCCAAGTCCGACAACCACTGACAATCCAGATTAGTCAAGACCAACTCGACTCAATGCCCAGCTCTAATGCTTATATTGAAGTAGTTGAACTATGAATTACCATCCAGTAAGTTAATAAATTTACCATCCAATAAGTTACTAAGTTCCAACCTTCGTTGTATTTTGTAAAATACAGATGACACCCAACACACACACACACACCCATGCACACCGTAGTGGGATTTCACCACCTATGGGTTTCAAACCCAAGACCTCATGTTGAAACTCCTTAAGAGTCTAGCACTGAGGCAAGGATACTGGAACCCTGATTTTTAGGATATCACATAAGCTAGAGGGGAGCCACCAAATGTACAGTGTGGATATCCAACATACATCACGGTGGACCCCACAAAGGTCAGCCTCATGGGAAGCACCCATGAGGTCGACCTTATGGCACCTTTCTCCATTTAGTGCGGATGGTGGCTCAAGCTGTTTTGTTTAAGATGATTATCATGGTGGACCCCACCTCTTGGAAGCATTAGTAGCCACTAAAACATGATAGAATGAACATCATCCGTTGGTTGAACTGCAAATTAGCAAGCATTTCTCATGTGTTCGTGTGCATGCTTTATGGGGCGGTGGTCGTACAATGGCCCAAAGGACATAGCACAAGGGCATGCGCTTAGAGAGACTTGCTCGGTACACACGTGTGCGCCTGGCACGTTATTCATCCACATGCAGACACGTGCTAACAAGCACACATGTGCAAGATCCGAGCTTTTACTTGGGTGAATCAAATCTATCTAGATGTTAAAAATCAGGCCATTGATCAGGTATGTAAAAAACTAAGTAGATCGACTAAAATATCAGTCCACCTTTCCTTCTACTCTGCGAATTTTGGTCCACTCGCATCATTTTTAGGCCAAAAGATAAACAATGTGTGGACCACCTTAAGGACTCTGATGTCACACACGTGTCAAGTTAGCACGTGTGCTTGCATATGGGTGGGCAGGGTTTTACATGCGCGCGCTTAGCAAACCTTTCACTCCCAAGCATTGGATGCTTGCAGAATTGCACTACTAGCCACCTGGCGACTGGAAGGTTCCCTGTGGGCCCATCATGATATATATGTGCTTTATCCATGCCGTCCATCCATTTTGGAGCAGTATTTAACGTATGTTCCCGAAAAATGAGTCAGATTCAAATCTCAATTAGACCGCACCACAGGAAAACAGTGGTGATTGAACATATACCATTAAAAACTTCCTAATGCCCACCCTAATGTTTATTTTCCATCCAACCTGTTGAAAAGGTCACGCAGACCTGGATGAAGAAAAAACAAAAATATCAGCTTGGTCAAAAACTCTTGTGGCTTCAATTACTTTTTAATTGCAGGCATTCAACTATCATTGTTTCCTGTGGTGTGGTCCATTTGAGCTTTTGGAAATTTTTATTTTTGGTCTCGTACCTTAAAATGAGCTGAAATTTTTGATGGACGGTGTAGATAAAACACATACATCATGGCGGGGCCACATATCACCTTTCAGTAGCAGGGTTAGTATGCAATCCACATCCGCATGCATTATCTTCTGTGACATTATTGGGTGTGATCGTCACCTATCATAATGGCTGCGATGACATTTTCATTGGCCATGTTAAACAGATTTCGAATCCAACCATTCATCAGGCAATCAAGCATATATGGAAAAGAAGGAGATCATGAGAAGGTGGAGAATTAATGTCCACTAGCTGATGTCGTCCGTTCATGTACGTCCATCAGTAGGTGGCACCGAACCTAACTTACCCACCAAAGAAAATGTTCTTTTTAAGGGATATTCATGGAGTGGGGTCCAGATCTTGCGTACCAATGACAGTAGGCTCTTATTACGACCGTTGGGTGATGGACGCGGATTGGCTTTCACAGGAAGTTCCTGCACTGGGAACCAGGTGGGGCCCACTGTTATGTTTGTGAAAAATCCTCCCCGTCCATCCATTTTGTGAGTTCATTTTAGGACATGTCGCTAAAAATGAACCGTATCTAAAGCTCAAGTTAGCTGAAAAGTTGATAATTAGACGTCCACAGTTGAAGTATTTGTGGGGCCATATAAGTCTTAATTCATGCTAATATTTTGTTTTCAGTTCATCCCAATAGTAATGACGTTATTAACGGTATGGATGTCATCTAAACATCACTGTTAAACCAGAAAGGTTTCAACAGTAGGAATTTCCTTAATCACATTTTCCTTTAGTACGGATAACTTGAGCTTTAGATATGGTTCATTTTGGACAAAATAGCCTAAAATGAACTCACAAAACAGATGAACAGGATGGATTTCTTACAAACATGACAGTGGACCCCACCTGGGTTCCAGAGCAGGAAGTTCCTGCAAAAGGCTTTAGCAGGAAATCCGCGTCCTTGGTTGATGAGATATAAGATAGGCCCATTCCTCCACCCAAACTACATCGCATGCTTTGTAGCTGTACCATCATCCATCATTGAAAAGATTGGTCACATGGCATATCAGGACCAAAATGAATTATTTGAGTGCAGTATTTAGTTGGATTTGATCGAAGCTCTGTGGCCCATCATGATGTATGTGATTTATCCATGCCGTGCATCCATTTTTACAGCTCATTTTATGGAGTTATCCAAAAAATGAGGTAGATCCAAATCTTGAGTGGACCACACTACAAGAAATATGGGAGATTGAATGCCTATCGTTGAAACTTCTTGTGGGCCATGGAAGTTTTGGAACAGGTTAGATGAAAAATAAACATCTCAGATGACCCTAGGAAGTTTCAACGGTAAGTGTTTGATCCCCACTGCAAGGGTCATTACCGAATCCGAGTCCAGGGAAGCGGATTGCGTCCAACCCGGCTGGACAATAATTCGTCCATCCGGGGCTGTATGGGGCCCATCATAATATATGGATTTTATCACCGCCTTCCATTCATTTTCTCATATCATTTTAGTATAAGAATCTAAATATGAGGCAGATCCAAGGCTTAGATGGACTACATACTGCAGATTGAACTCCCATCGTTAAAAGTTTCTTTGGAGCCATGGAAGATTTGGATCAAGCTAACATCTTTGTTTTACCTTCATCTAGGTCCATGTGACCTTTATAAACGGGTTGGATGGCAAACAAAGATCATGATGGCCCCTACGAAGGCTTCAATGGTGGGTGTCATTATCACCGGTGCTTCCTTTAGTGTGGTCCACTTGAGCTTTGGACAGGCCTCATTTTTTGATTAATACCCTAAAATGATATGAAAAAATGGATGAATGGCGTGGATAAAATTTATACATTACAGTGGGTCCCACAGAGCCCCTGCCAGGGGGATTATCCTCTAAGGAAAGGTAGGATGCAATCGGCTTCCCACCCCCGGTTAACCCGCATCACTCTTTGCGGTTACGAGGCTTTTTAAGCCACTGCGTGCATTAAATTATCATTAAATGGGAAAGAAAAAAAAATAAATTTGGAAGCCGATTGCGTCCCTCTGTGGGGCCCACTGTGATCTATTAGTTTTATCCATGCCGTCCATCCATTTTTTCATATCATTTTAAATAATGGGTCGAAAAATTAGTCAGGTCCAATGGTCAAGTGGACCACACAACGGGATGCAGCAGCAATAATAAAACTCACTGTTGAAACCTTCTCAGGGGCCACCGTGAGGTTTACTTGCCATCTAACCTGTTCATAAGGTCATATTGACCTGATGATGGGAAAACACAAATATTAGATTGATCCAAATCTTCTACCTCTCACAAGAGGTTTTTAATGGTGGGAGTTCAATCCCCACTATCTGGTCCACTCTAGCCTTAGATATGCCTTATCTTTTGGGTTAATAACCTAAAATGATATAGAAAAATAGATGGACAGTGTAGATGAAACCCATATATGACTGTGGGCCTCACATTCATTTATTTTTATGGATCATTTCAAGATATGAGCCCAAAAAATGAGACAAATCTAAGGTTCAAATAGACCACACAATGGAGTTTGAATGTTCACTATTAAAATTTTCTCAGAGGCTACAGAAGTTTTGGATAAGTAGCCATTTGAATTTTACCTTTGGCCACGTATACATGAGTACATGACCTTATGAATAGGTTGGGTGGTGAATAAATATCAGGGTGAGCAATATGAAAGGAGGGCTTTCCACGATTCGCTTTGTATTTGGGCTCATACTCTAAAATGATTGAGAAATAGATGAATATTGTGGACCACGCCACATGTAATAATGATGATTGAGCATTAAAACTTCCCGTAGGCCATAAAAGTTTTGGATTAAGATGATATTTGTGTTGCCCCATCATCTATGTCTTTGTGACCTTACCAACAGATTGGATGGAAAGTAAATATTCCAGCGGGCCTAAGGAAGTTTTTAATGGTTGGTTTTCAGTCACTGTTGTTTCCTATGGCATGGTCCATGTCAGATTTGAATAAACTTATTTTTTGGATCATGCCCTAAAATGAGATTTCAAAGTAGATGGGTAGCATGGATGTAAGGTATTTACATCAAGGTGGGCTCCATACTCAGGAATCCACCGAGGTCCACCCACCTCTGGTGGATCCGGCATCCACCGGAGCCGCACCCCACATCACTCCTTGTGGTACAGAGCTCTTTTAGCCATTGGATGTGCTAAATGAAGCGAAAAAAAGTCTCCAATGCCCAAAAAAATATAAACAAGTTAGATTGGATTAATGTAGGTATTATATCGTCCAGTTCCAAGGGTAGATACTTTACCGTGTAAGATAGATTTTGAAATCCATTGCATCCTTTCCATCACATTAATGCCATTTATTATCATGTTTTACATCCATGTGCGCCCTTTACATGTGACATTACTGGTGACCAGCATCAGCTATGAAATCTGGTCAGTTGATTAAATTTATTGGGATTGGATGGTTAAAATATAATAGTATTTATCAACATACAATCACTGTGCAATATAATGGTGTTAAACCATTAATTCCATCTAATGCAATTCCATAACTTCCACATATGCCTTAAAGTTTTCTAGCCATTGGATGCATTAAATGAGAAAGAAAATTATAACCAGTTAATGTATTTAACAGCTGAAAAGGACCACCACAAGGAGGAGCAGATGGGATAAATAGGATGGACGGCCTGGATATAGAATAAATACATCAAGGTGGGCCCCATGGTTAGGACCACACTGATCTTGTGCAAGACTGGAAGCACCTAATCTGCTCCCACCTTGATGTGGGGGCTGGATCATTACTCTTGCTCTGGTGTAGACTCTAAGGAGTTTCAACACCTGGTAAGGTTCCAGTATCCATAGGTGGTGAAATCCCAATAAGGCGTAAAAAAAAAAAAACAAAACACAAAGGGTGCCCCACCTACCATGGGGCTTTCCTTGATGTGTGTAATCTATATCCATGCCGTCCATCTATTTTGCCAAATCATTTTATAGTACACTTATCCAATTCTCAAGTGGACCATACAATAGAAAACAATGGTGATTGGCAATTGATAGGCCACAAAAGTTTTGGATTAAGCTGTATTTTATTTATTTTTTCCTTTCATGGGGGTTTATGTGACCTTATCAATAGGTTAGATGGCAAATAAATATGACTAAAACATTATGGTGGGCCCCATGAGTTTTTAATGGAAGCGCGTTAGTCGCCACTCTTTCCTATAGCACAGTCCACCTATGATTAAGATCTTCTTTGTTTTTGGGCTAATGACCTAAATGATTTGGAAAAATATAGAATAAATGCATTAAGGTGGGTCCCATAGTAAGGGCCCCACCTAATCCGCTCCCACCTTTGCAGGCGCTTTCTTTACTAAAAAAGTAATTTCATGCATTCGTGCAAATCTTAAATGTGCACATTTTTATTATAATAAAACTAGAAGTGGATTTTTCTCACTGTTTATAAGTGGTACAGTGACACTTTTGTATGCTACCTTCAAGTTCCCTCCTTCAGCCACTAGTGAATAGTTGCTTTGATTGGACTTATCCTAGCTGTCTAATAAATGGAAGCCACTTGCGTCTTGTACCTGCCAGGATGATAATCTGTACAGGGAGTGCTCTGTGGGGCCCACCATTATATATGGGTATATCCATGCTGTCTATCTATTTTTTAAGATTATTTTAAGTTATGAACCAAAAATGAAGCAGATCTACGGTTCAGGTGGACCACACCATAGGAAGCAGTGGCGATAATGACTCCTACTGTTGAAATCTTCGTAAGGGCCACCATGATGTTTATTTGCCATCCAACCTAATCGAAGGAAAGCACAAATATCTACTTAGAAATAAAACTTATGTGGCTATTAAGAAGTTTTTAATGATGGGCATTCAATCTCCATTGTGCACTCCACTTGAGCCTTGGATCTACCTCATTTTTTAAGTTTAGGTCCTAAAATGGTATGAAAAAATGGATGAACGGTGTGGATAAAATCCATAATCTTGGTGGGCCCTCATAGAGCCCTGCATGGACTGATTATCGTCTAAGCAGAGCGGGACACAATCCACTTCTCACTTTTCTTTTTTAGTGTGAGACATAACGAGCTTTTTGGCTTTTATTATTCATCATTTGCCATATGTTAAATGGTTCAAATAAACTAATATGAATATGATAAGATAGATTATGAATGACTTTAATATGGTACTAAGACCAATCATAGAGAAGAAAGCGATGTCTAAAGTCACTTTTGTGAAGTTTTCTATGAATTTTTTTTTAGAGTGGTTTACAGATCCACATGGAAGTCTCTATTATGCTTATTTGATTGTCCAACTATTAGATTGGTGGACATTTACATCCATTAAACTGGTTTCATCAAACAAGTGAGGTTAGGATTACTAAACAAATTTAATTTTGGGATTGTGACTAAAAGTCAAAAGTACTATAATTTAGTCACTTTAATTTGAGTTAATTAATGGACGCCATGGAGTTCCTCCAATACAAAACTTATGGGACCCACCTTGATGGCCATGTGAAATCCACTGTCCATCAAGTTCACTAACTCATGTCATAAGAAGAGCTAAAATGAGGCAAATACAAGATCCAAGTGGACCCTATCACAAGAAAGGTGAGGATGGAAACACCTACCATTGAAACCTTCGCAGGGCTCATTGTGATATTTATATACCATCCAATCCGCTCTTGTTGATAAGGTGTTTCACACAAAGATGAAGAGAGATAAAATATCAGCCTGATCTAAAACTTCATGGGTCTCCCTAGTTCTTACAGTGTGGATCAATTGAGCATTGGATCCGATTCATTTTTAGGCTATCATCCTAACATGAGCAGCCAAAACTAATGAATAGAGTAAATTTCAAATGAAAAACACTATAACCCCCACAAGGCTGGTTGTAGTAATCACATACCCTACATATGGCGCATTATACTACCACACCATCACATTAACTCACCGATAGAAGTCATTTAGCAGTTGCGCATGAAGAAATTAAGAGGATTTGGAGAAGTGGCATCCAGGAGCTTGGAATTGGGAGGAATGAAATGACAGGCATGTTGGCTTTCCTGGTAAACTAATGTAAATGGGTCATTAGTACTATTTCACAACTCTTGTTTAAATAGGTATACAACACTTGTTTAAACCGGTATTACCGGACACTGGGTTCCAACTCATGACTTGGTTGTAGACAAGTTATGTTGAAATATTGAGATCATGGGTTCAAGTGCCTTTGCGGTGGTGTTTGTGTGAATGTATGAAAAAAAACCATTACAGCACATATTTCAAGGGTCAAATACTTATGTTACATAGGAGAAGCATAAAGAAATTCATAATTATTACAAGTGCAATGGAAACTCCTATCCAAACACCAGCACTTTATTTTTGTGTTGATTTTACATTGAAGTTACATAAATTTGCCATCATTACATTTTTACTATAATAAATTGAACAATGTAAATGGTGTCATTTTTATGGTAAAATGTGACTGATGTCACAAGAAAAGTAAAGTAATTTGTAATTATTATTTATTTTTTTTACTTTACTGTCGTAATTAGTAAAACAAGTAGGCCCAAGAGTATTTGAAATACTCCAAAAGTACATATTTTGAAATCATAACACTGGGCTACGAATCCAATGGGTAATGATTCATAATCCTCTCCAACATCTATTTCTTTTAATTGTTGATAGGATTTTTGTCCAAAAGAAAATTCTCACCCTTTCTCCCTACAACATCATCTCTGTCTTTAGAATCCACACACCACCAAATTATCCCCACTAGCGTAGCTCCTCATCACTCCTCTTAGCAACAGCATCTCTTTCTCTCTTTGGAATCCACACAACACATACCCACTCCAACAGTTGCAACTACTCCTTGTCGTTAAATTCCCCATCTCTCTCATAACCACAACTCCATCTTTCACTTGCAATGTCATCTGTCTCTTCTTCTTAACAAGGTGGGGAGCATGGGAATATCTCTCTCTTGCAAGACTTCTATTAGGTGGGCTACACGTAATCAATAGTTTGGATGATATGACAGTTGGATATCTAGATTGAGAATACTAGTGGGGCCCACTATAGTTGTGATTAATTTAAATACATATTGGGGTGGTGCACTTGGACTATATTACATATTCACGGTACTTCAGTTTGATTTGGACTCTATTTAGTATAGAGACTTCTGATGGAGGAGTAGTTGTGATGGGTTAAACTACTACATGCTATTTTCTATAAATATATATATCTTGGTCTCCAAAACTCACAGGTGAGAAAAATAAAGTTTTATTGAAAAAGTTTTAAAAAAAAGTGAGGTGCAAAATGCCATGTATAGAAAAAGCTTCATCAATCTATATCTAAACAATCTGATGCAATTCAAGTCCGCATTTAGGTTTCCATTATTCAATTTTATGATATCCATAATTGATACATAAACAATTGTGCAAGAACACATACTTGAAATCCTTCTGTCTACAAGACCACCATACTAGAGATCTTCAATTCTTGTTTGGGACGTCAAATGGTTTTATCCTTTTATCTATAGATGCTTTCCCCGTTCAAAGTTGGATTTTAGGTTTTCTATCATTCTTATGTGTTTTGTTTTTTTATCAGTCTTAATTTCTTAGATTAGGGCCTTGTATTTTTTATGGTTAGGCTGCACACATAGCAGACAGGGAAGGTGATTGGGGCTATTGCTGCAAATGGGCAATAACCTGAGATTTAAGGGCTATTAGACTATCTTACTCTATCCATTTGGGGCCCACCATGCAGTGTGTGTGAAATCGATCCACTCCGTCCATCTAGCAATAAAACCTTATTTTCACCATGCATAAAAAGATTGCCCACATCAGGCAAAACCCAAACCAAATAAAATATGCTTAAAACCTTTAAGCTCACATGTCGTAGCCTATTTTGAATCATGAAAATTTTTATATCATCACTTCATCCTTGCGATTGACACCTGATAAATGGTGGCTCAACACACAAACTTATTGTTGGCATCCATCTCCATTATTTCATGTGAACTACTCCACCTAAGTTGTGAATTTATTGGATTTTTTACCTAGGGATCTAGATTCAAGGAGCGCACCTAATGGAAGAAATGGACGTCACACCGGGCAACATAGACAACATGGCATGCAAATATAATTTCATTGGTGCATGTGATTTGCAAAACCGGTGTTGTAGAGGACTTCAATCCTACGGTCAATGCGGAACGAGTGAAATCCACTTGAGCTTTGGATCCGCCTCATGTTTGGGTTGTTCCTTAAAGTGAGGTGGCGAAATAGGTGATCTATGTGAAATCACATTGATCAAATGATCAAATCATCTTTCAAATTAATCAAATGATCGAATCCATATATGATGAGGTCAATTTTGCTTGAACTATAAAATTAATGGTCAATTTTTCTTGAGGTATAAAATTAGTGCACCAACATTTGAGGCCTACTTAAGATCAAAGTTACCTCATTTTTAACCAAAATATATATTTTAGTAAATTTATTGCAATAATTATCTAACATGGCACACATGTATGACTTTTGCAGTATTAAAGGTAATTTACTTAGTCAAATTCGTGGGTTCAATTGGAAGCTTGTAAATGGAGGTAAATGGGAAAAGTAATTAGAGGTAAATGAATTGGGAGTAAATGGCTTACTCAATTATATTTGGATGGGAGTAAATGAAATGCATTTGAAATCCAAATACTCGGTTTTGATGAGAGGTATTGAAATGGATTGAAAATTTTCAAAATATTTACAAAAATGTATATGATTTCCCAAATAAGCTTTAATATCTCAAATCGATGTACACATGTAATATTTAATAGAAAGATTATAACAAGCCCACTGAAATGCATACTTTAGCTATAAAAAAAAAAAAAAAAATGGGACTCGGGTGGGCCACAACTTTAATGATCCTGAACAAATAACTTGCCAACATTTTTTAACCGTCTATTTAGATGGTCAACCTTTGGACGATTTTAATCATTTTATTAATACAATTTTAGTGACATAATCAATAATTAAATTATTTTGAAGTATCATTAGCGTGCCATGTATATGGCAGACATGCACGTATAAAGCACTTTTGTTTACACCTGCAATTATCTAAGGATGTCAAAAAGTCATGCCACCCTAATTACTTCCAAATCCTCCTCCAAGAATATTTCATTTGCAAGTCTATTTATTCTCATTTCATTTTATTTTCACATGTCTAAATACACTTCAAATGTCATTTATTTTTATTTACTCACAATTCTCCTTACCCCCATTTACTCCTATCCAAACGCCTCGAACTTATGAATATCTTCGGAATTTTTATTTTATATAAATTAAGTTGCTAAATATAAATTTAAAAAATTAGATACTAAATATAAATTTTATATCCTTTAGTATTCTAATTTTAGGCTGCATGTACAACCTAAAATTTGAAATCACTTGAATTCTCCTGCATTTTAATTTAAATCCCACTCTATTCTAAGTTCATGCTGCCAAACAAGAGAAATGCAATTGAACTTCTCCAGCACTCCCCCTTCATGGTACACGTGGAGAACAAGTGGTGTGATCAAGACCATTGATCTAGTGCATGGGCCACGTCCCTCAAAACACATCCCAGAAGCAAAAAGTTCGGCGAGTCATAGAGCACTCAACGTATCCGTCCACATCCAACTAGCAAAATCCACATCAATGGCTGGTAAACGTTGTCCATCAATCAGACCTTTAGCCTTTTATAGCCCACTCATGCGGTGGCCCACCAAAATCAACGGTCCCCTCCATCACACATGTTTTCTGACGAGAGGAGATGCACAGAACTTTGGTGACGCAAGTTGTATGATATCATTTCTCCACTCATTCATCTCATCTCGCCATTTTCTCGCTCGATATTATGGGATGCTCATTCATTCAATGCGTTCGTTTTGGCCTTTGTTTTTTCCTGGATGCCGTACCTTACTGGAAAGCGGATAGCGTCCTGCCGCGCCTGGACAATTATCCGTACATACAGGGGCTTTGAGGGGTCCATCATGATATTTGGGTTCTATCCACACCGTCCATACATTTTTGCAAATCATTTTAGTCTGTGATACCCAGAATGAGATAAATCTAACCATCAAATGAACCATACCACAAGAAGCAGTGGTGATAATGACACCCACCGTTGAAACATTCCTAGAGGCTGTTTATCTTCCATCCAATCTGTTCATAAGGTCACGTAGTCATGGATGAAGGGAAAAAGAAAATTTCAGCTTTATCTAAAACTTTTGGGGCCCTCAAAAATTTCAACGGTAAAGGTTTAATACCCAATGTGTGGTCTATCTGAGATTTTTAAATGAATTATTTTGGTTTTTATTCTAAAATGATTTTTGAAAATGGATGGACGGAGTGGATAAAACTCTTGAATTACGATGGGCCCCACAAGCCCTGCCTAGACGGTTTATAGTACAGGCGAGGGCAGTACACAATCCGCTTTCACAGTCCTGATGCATCATAACTTGAATACTGTCATCATGCGCCTCTCATTTGGGGATCCAAACCGTTAATCTGAAGAGACGACGATAGGTAGTTCTAAATCATAACCCAGATCAACGGTTCAAAATCTTGATTTTTGTGTCCAAAAAATGAATGGTCAGAGAGGAAAGATAGGAACGGTCCAAAATAATATCCACAGATGGAAGGACAGGATTAATAAATATAGAACATTTTCCTTCCATTATACATCCATTGTGGTTACCATCGAATCAACGGTCAAGATCAAATAAAAGTAGTCCGTACCTGGCAAAAATGATATATCGGGACCCTACAGCTGGTCATGGATAAAAAGGCCAGTGGTGTGGAAGATTTAACCGTCAGGTCTTTATCCTTCAAAGCAGACTGAAAGCGAGAGATGACTTTTTCCCCCCATAATCGGTCTGAGAAAAAGAAAAGCTTTGATACTCAGATAGACTATAATAGTTCATACTCGTGCACTTAAAAATCTAAACCATCCAACTCAAGGGCCCCTCCATCAAATGCTAAATGAAGGAAAAAATACATAAAATATCCGGTTGTTGACATGAATCGACGGTCTAGATGTCATATAGCCAACAATCAAAAGTTAGAATCCTTAAATCAAAATTGTTTTGGGTTTATGACGTATGAGATCTGGGTCCCACAATTTTAACGGTTTGATTGAGTTCCATATATGATACATGTCCATTTTTGGAGTTCATGTATATGGATTGTGGTGCTCTTTAAAAGTATCAAATAACACGAGAGGAGAAAAGGTTAGGGGGGTGGTTGCAAAAAACGAAAGTAGGTCCAGACTCATGTGCTTCGGCCTTGAAAACGTACCATGTTTTCCGGACACTGAGGAGACGAAATACGTACTGAGTAACTCAGTACACTGTACCGTACTGGGTAAACTCTGTGGGGCCTACCATTATGTATGTGTCTCATCCACGCCGTCCATCCGTTTTTTCAGCTGATTTTTAGGCATAATTTTGAAATTAAAGTATATCCAAGGATCAAGTGGACCACACCATAGGAAAGAGTGGGAATTGAATGCCTACCGTTGAGAACTTCTAAGGGCCCACTGGTTTTAAATCTAGCTGATATTTGGGTTTTCGCTTCATCCATGTCTGTGTGATGTTATGAACAGGTTGGATGACAAATAGACATCACTGTAGGCCTTGAGAAGGTTTCTATGGTGGATGTCATAGACTCATAATGAACATTTTTCTGTGGTGTGGTCCGCTTGAGATTTAGATATACTTCAATTTTGGGTTGATGCACTAAAATGATCTGTTAAACCGGATGGACGGTGTGGATAAGACACGTACATCAACCCTGGGCCCACAGAGTTTACTCGGCACGCAATCGGAATCCCCACGGATTGCATGCTGACACTGGCAGCAGGGATGTGGCTACTACACGGTACTCTGTGAGACTGAAAATGATGTGTTTGTTTTTATCCATTTCGTCCATTCATTTTACCTGCTCATTTTAGGTGTATTCCTAAAAATTGAGGCAGATCCAAATCTCAGGTGGACCACAACATAGGAAAAATAGTGGTGGCTGAATGCCTACCATTAAGACCTACTGGAATGCTTATTTTCCATGCAACCTGTTGATTATAACAACAACCTGAATGGATGGAAAACACAAATATCAGGTAAATCCAAAAGCTTTGTTGCCTGAAGAAGCATGGGCATTCAATCACCATTATTTTCCTTATTTTCCTATAGTGTGGTCCACCTAAGATTTAAATCTGGCTTATTTTTGGGCTCATGCCATAAATAACGATAAAAAAAATTGTTTACCGTAAAAAATGCCCTAAAATAACCATCATTACGTGGAATAATGTGGGCCTTGGGAAGTTTTTAATGATAGGCGCTCCACCACCACTATTTTCCTGTGGTGAGGTCGACATGAGATCTGAAAGTATAATTATATCTCTTACCCTAAGGCTGATGTTGACAAGTCTTTGGGGGTGAAAAAATGTGAGGCTGGAAAACATTTTGGGTGCAAATATTGTGGGGCCCACCATGATGCATATGTTATATCAATGTCATTCATTTGTTTCATCGGCCTATGGCATGAGCTTAAAAGTGAGTTGGATCCAAAGGTGAAATGAACCATACCATATGTGAATGCCTACTATTGATAACTTCATGGGGCCAAAAGTTTTGGATTACGCTGATATTTATGTTTTCCCATATGACCTTATACACCACAAATAAACATCATCATGATGCCTAGAAAGGTTTTAGCTTTTAATGTTTGAAGTATGTTAGAATCACTATTTCAAATAGTATAATCCATTTTAGCTTTGGATTTGCCTCTTTTTTTACCAATGCTAGAAAAAGAGCCCGTGGAATAGATGAACAACATAGATATAACATAGTCATCATGATTTTTTAGCATGTAGAAATACATATATTTCATAAGATATTCATATGGTTTTTAAGGTTGCAATTCTACTTTTAATGATGCAGGGATGAATGTGACAAGGTCGATCACTGTCTTCCCCAAAGATAACTACTCCGAATCCACGGAGCTTCTCTAGACTCTTCACAAAGACTTCTTGAATCCACGAGGAAAGAAAGCAAGAAAATATAAATAAATTTTAATAAATTCAAATTTTGATTAATTCATGAATTAAATAAGTTCATAACCCTTTAAATAAGGATATTAAATAATAAGAGAGAAATCAGAAGCAAACTAAAACTAAAACTCCTAAAAATTCATAATTTACATTTTATAGTAAGTTTCTTATGTTAACCACGTTATTCTCTTAATTATTCTAAGCCCTTTTCATGTTGGACACAAGTCACACAACTCCTAAAGCCCAACAGATGAACAATTATAATTAAACTAAAATTTATTATTTATAGTAAAAACGGAAATAAATATGAAATTTGACCATCAATCTAATGGAATCTCGCAAATTCAAAATAAATCTCAACATGTAATTCTCTTTCAAAGACTATAAACTCTAAGAGAGAGAGAGAGAGGCTTAGTACATGCGGATGGAGGATGGAAGACAATTCCTCTTAAGGGAGTTATGTTTCAATAAGATGTCCTGAAACTCTTCAAGGTTGGAAGATCCGACCATTCCATCAATGGCTAATACATAAATGGTTTAACAGAAGACCACCAACATGAAATACTTTGCATTATTGAGATGGGAATATTAGATTTGGATCTCTCTCTCTAGCAATATATCTTCCCATTTATATTGTACAATCAATGTCATAGTACAAAATCTTTGTCCAATTTTAGTGTGCCATCAAACTCAATGCGTTGAGGGAAAAAGTTACAATCTTTATTCAACCATAAGCCATTTTTCTTGGTGGACATTGGATATCCATACAAAAGTTTCTATATTAAGCTCATGAATATAAATATCTTTTTAAGCCTCGTGGCTAAAATCAAGTGGGCATCTCTTCTTATCAGTTTAATATCTAATACATGGAATATCTAATACGTGGGCCATCGGCTCAAATGATATTAAATTAATTTCTTTTAGAGGAGGGCTTACCACAGTAGCTTGCTATTGGGGTCCTTGAGCGTCGCCCTTGGGTTGGGTGAGTGCACCCCACTAAAAAGGGGAAAAAAGAAGAAAAGAACACTATATATATATAACTCAACATACAAAACAACTAGTGAGGGCTGCTGTGATGTTTTAATAGCATCCAATGTGTCCATGCTTTGTGCCTCAATCCATTATCCATGGCTTATAAGACAAACCACAACAAGTAAAATCATGTATAAAGCCTTTAAAACCATGTATCATGGCTCACCATAGTTTTGAAATTGCCTACTTTAATATTCATCTTGTGCAAATACATCTTTTAAATGGATTAGATGGCATGTAAAAACTATGGACCCCACATACAATTTGGAAGGTTTTTAAATGGTGAGCATCCCTACCTCAAATGTTCGGCCTTATTATTTTATTTTTTTTTTCATGCCAAGTAAACTAGGGGGTGCAAATGATGGACGGATTAGATGTCATTAAAACATCGCAATGGGCCCCACACATTGATTTGTATATTCAGTTGGAAGTCGAAGTATAAACGAGTCGTATTGGATCCAACCTCTTTCTTGGTGGATCAAAATCTATTTTGGTAGACCTCCTCTATTTTGTTTGTATGCAAGCAAAACAAATTTATATTTGGAATCTCTCTCTCTCTCTCTCTCTCTCTCTCTCTCTCTCTGTGGAGTACTAAGTATGTATTCGTAGGCCTCTTTAACTTAATCATTTATGGTTTGGACGCATGAAAAATGAAATCTGTTTGGAATTAATTTCTTTTTCATCTTGTCTCTCAATTTACATTGTGTTAGCCAACTCCATGGTAAAAATAATAATAATAATAATTAATTAATAAATTATCTCCACTTAAGTTAGATTAAGGTGCCATCCAACTCAGGGTACCAAAAAAGCATGACACATTCTCTTTTATTAAAATCGCTTTCAAAGTTGACCACTAAGTCCATTTTGGTACACCTATTTAGTCTGGTCTTCCATTTAGATGCATGATGTCGACCTCGGGAAAAAATTGAATCCATGTGTTGGTCCATATTTTCTTTTCTTTTTTTCTATTGTGAGTAAAAAGAGTTCCATTCAAAGTATTTATTCATGCTTTCTAAAATCATATGTCATAAATTTGTCTATAATAGGGTCAATTGATCCCATCAACAGTCTATGGACCTCATTGAGAAAATCTTGATTTATTCCATTTGCTCAATGGACGGTTTGTGAGTACAAATTGATATGATCAAAGGCGACTCTGATCCCATCAAAGGGCCTTCGATGGATGGGATAGAAGCCGCAGTTTTTTCTATTCCGGGTGCAACACTATATACGAGTGTAATTGTAGGATTATGATTAATTTTAAGTGTTCCTAAGCTATTCTAAGTGGGGTTAAATGTTTTTAAGGGCTTGGGAAGGCGAAAGCAAGGGTTTTCAAGCATCGTAAGTGATTATATCTTTTGTTCTTTCGCTTTCATAATGATTTGTTGTCACTTTATGTTGTGGTTTTTTCTCGCAAGAATTTTTATACGTAAAATCGTGTGTTTTGTAATTGCTTGTTTATGTTTTCTTAATCGCATGAGATCCGAATTCAGAATTTGCTTCCGCGGATTCCCAATAAGTGGTATCAGAGTGTACATTAGGAGTCGAGTTTGGATTGGTATCATAATGATTAAGGACGTGAAGTATGAAACATATAAGTTCATCGAAAAAAATATTTTCAAATTATGGAAGGTGAAGATGAGAGGCCTTATAGTTCAATAAGGGCCTGTTTGGCTAGGTGTATTAAATGGTATTAGATGGGATGATATTCATAATCACATCTAATACATCTTGTTGGCACGCGAATAATAGTTGAATAGGATGATGAAAGCCATTTTGGGTTTGGGTAGGATTTCGTCATCCCTCCTTGAGTCTCCCGATCCCACGCAATGAGTTATACGGGAATGGTGGGGCCTCCACTCATGGGTCCCAACTTGATGCATATATTTCATCCAAGTTTTCCATCCAATTCTCCATTCCATTTTAGCCTTTAAATCCAAAAATGAAGTCGATCCTCATCCCAAGTGGGCCACACCATTAGGTGCAAGGGGACTGGAAAACTCCAACATAAATGACGGTCGCATGCGTAGAATTTTAGAGTGTGTTTCTACTTGTGGGACCCGTAATGAGGCAGATGTTAGATTCACGCCATACACCGGTTTCTCCATATCATTTCAAGCCATGGGCCGAAAAATGAGGGAAATCTAAGTTTCGAGTGGGCCGCACGGAGGGAAATGAACTCTTGTTGTTGAAACCTTTCAAGGCCCACTTTGGGGTCCCTGATCATCCAAACCAACCAAATTTAGGGCCCATAAGACCCGCTCGAGCTGATCTACGCGGTGAATAGGTCAAATTGTCCAAATGAGGCCCACCTCGATAGTGACACAAAAAATATATAATATAAAACATGAAGGGGAGAAATGATTTATACATTCGCAATCCACTCTTTTTCCAAACACGACGTTGGAAAATATGGGATAATCCCAATTCACCGATAATACCATACACATGTAATTATTGTATTTTTTCCAATTCCATCCACCTTAATACGATCTAATACACCTGCCCAAACAGGCCCTAAGGGTTGCAACATGCACTCCTTGGTGTTGAGAAGCGTCCATCATCTATGAATGATGAAGAATGTGAAGAGTTGGATAAAAGAGCGAAAACATCGGTCGAACTATGATTGATGGACAATGTACTTTACAATGTCCTTGATTAAAAGACTGCCACATGACTTTAGAATAAGTTAAAGAGCTTGTACATGATGATATTGTTATCAAATCGCCTATATCTAAAGAAGCAATTTTATGATTGTAACAACTCGTTTATTTTTATTTTTTTGTGATGGGAACAAAATCTCACTCTTTCCTTTGGTGTGGGCCACTTAAGCCTTAAATCAACCTCATTTCTTAGCCCATGTCCCAACATCATCTGATAAGATAGATGGACGGCATGAATTTTTCTTGAACATATCAGTGGGGCTCATTGCCTCATTAATAATAAAAAAAAGAAAAAAAAGAAAAAAAAAACTTCTTTTGCAATGACGTGCAAAAGCACGTCACCTCTCCCCACTCCCTGTTAGACTCTCTCTCTTCCTTCTCCTTCGGCAGACGTGGTGGGTCCTACACCCACCTAGATCCAAATTGCCCGCTTCTTTTTCCATCATTCTCACATTACAATATCTAGGCTAGTCAAAATTTATTGGGATTATCCTCAACACCATAAAATACTCCAAGAAGAATACGTCAACAGCTTGTGACGTGTGGAACTTTTAAACTAAGAACCCACTGGCAAAAACCCACTAGACCTCCATTGTCATGCACTTACAAGCTTTCATACACCAATTTACATCGTCAATCAACCTCGGAACGAAGGAAAACTCACTAGTTGCAAATCCGCCATTAACGTGTTGCGCAGCACAGCAACAATGCAAGTGAACCGAGATCCAATTTCCAGTCTCACCCACAAACGATAAACAAGAAGAAATATAATCTAAAAGTAGAATCAAAGCATACTAACAAACCACAAGATAGAATATATGTGGAAAAACCCCAACAAGGGTAAAAAAATCATGGATGCAAACTTCCACTATAAAGAAAACAAAGTTACAAGCAATATACTAACCTTCTTAATGCTCCCATGCACAGAGATAACCCTTTTCCCTTTAGATGTATATAAAAAAATCTCTTGCATACATCTTAGAATACCCTAGAATAGCCCTAGGAACCCCTATTTATAGTTTAAACAACTTTCTTTCTACACTCTTATGAAACCGCCTCAAATTTACGCAGTCCGTGTAAAATCCACGTAACCCTTGACTAGTCGAGAAGGCTACTCGACTGGTCGAGCCCCAAAAAAACTGCTCGCTGGACTTTAAGTCGAGCAAGCCCTCGACTGGTCGAGCAGCCCACTCAACCAGTCGAGCAGCCCACTTTACTAGACGAGCAGTGCTCTGGTGTGCTGGCTCCACACCTCAACATGACAACCCTTATCTTCTTTACGGTGCTAAAAATCAGTCATTCCATCAATAAGAGAAAGAGGATCGAGAGAGTGACATTAAGAGATATCAAAGAAGAGAAGAAAAGAGTTATAAAAGGAAGAAAACAGAAAGATAAAAGGAAGAAATAGAAGCAGACAGTTTCATCGAGTCAACTCAGCGAGTCAACCCAATGACCCACTAGTTCGATCATCCGAACTGATTCCAAATTCTGACTTAGAGCCATTTATAAGTTAAGTTTCTATTCTCCATCCTTTGACCTCATACGTTAGAGTAGCCTTGATTCGAGTCGACTCACTGAGTCAACTCAGTGATTTAACAAGTTATTTTCTTATATTTTAATATTAAAGAATTTGAAACCTTAGTGTAGGATTTAATAAATCAGCATGTATGATTTGTGTAGGGAAGACATCATTTACATTGAAAATATTTACCGAGTGCTACTAGTCCAAGTGGCGTTGTGTTGAATTGAGTTGAACTTGATCTAACTGAGCCGAATGGACCGCATTTATATCGATCTTAGATCTTCTTACCTAATCCAGTCATACATGGGATATGTCACACTAAATCAGGTAAGTGATCTTCCCTGTTGAAAAGCCTACATTAATATGTACTTTGATTTCCATTGATTATTTATTTCATATTATTAATTTAAGTTATTTGATTTTGGTTGCACGTAAAATAAAATGCATTTATTTGATTATTAATATGTGAAATTAATTCAATTGATTATTGCTACCTGCTTTTAAATATGATTAAGTTATGGGTGCTCTGCCCAGGTCATTCCCGAAAAGGGTGTTTATTTTGTTCCGCATTTTTTATTTTTAGTAATTGTGGACATTCGACCCCTGGCCCGTGTTCCAGGATATGTCATATCTAAATATTCGATCACTGGCTCGTGTTCCAGGATGAAAGTCGTATTTTTCTTTATTTGAGATTAAGTGAATGTACATGTGGGTGCTCTGCCCGAACTCCCTAAAATGTTAGATGCACGGTGCCCTGCCCTGGGACGTCCAAAATAGTCATGGTGCTCTGCCTTGGGTTAATCCCTAAAATGGGTGCACGGGTGCTCTGCCCTGGTAAAGTCCAACAAAAGCTATTTTGTTTTATTTGAATTCATTTTTAGAATTTCATTTATTATTAGTGAAATGTTAATGTCCTTTATTATTCAAGTTGTGGATGCGTAAATATAGTTTTGGTGCACACATTCGTAAGCCACGATACCCAATAGGTATGAGACTATTCGGAATCAGGAGTCTATTATCTTGGACTCACTTCTCATGTTAGGTATGGGACTAACGTGAGTTATGGCCCTTGGTGTGAGGCCCTTACCGGCATGCGATGCTACGCACTATGACTCGAATTTTCATTATCTATTCTTCGTTACATGCTGATGTAGAAATTTTAATTTTGGGAATGATGTGACCTTACGAGCCGTCGCGCTCACACCCTTATAGATTGTTTTGCAGGGTTTGTGTATGAAGAAACAATTGGACAAGATTGAAGACTTTTCCTTTTATTTATTTAAATATTAATTAAAATTTAATGCATTTTGTTATTATTTATTTTTGAATATTAATGTAAGTAAAATTTCAAGGATTGATTAGTGGACGTTATTTAATGACAATGATTTTTATTCTTTTAGTTGCTTTGATTGCCGTAAAAATCATGAAAATAATATGGGTTATGGTGTATATTTTGTTTAAAGTCAACTCATAGTCCTGGAATTCAGGTTCGGGCCTGGCCAACTCAGGTACCGAATTTTGAGGCGTGACAATAATTTAAAGATAGCGAAGGGGTCAGATCTTAATGAACACATTAGCGCATTCATCATATCTATTATAAATTGACGAGTGTGGAAGTAAAGATGGACGTGGAAGATCAAGCTCTAATTTTGTTGAACTCCCTCCCAGAGTCTTACGATACCCTCGTAGACACTATGTGCCACGATAGAAAGACCATTGATGTTGAGGCTGTCATCTTAGCCCTTCAATTGAGGGTTTTTAGAAAGAAGGATAGTAAGGTAAATTCCTCTATGGATGCGTTGGTAGCTAAGAGAAGGAATTCAGAGCGGGAGAAGGGTAATTCGTCGCCTTCACGGTCTAAGTCTCGGTCTAAGTCTAAGGACAATATGAAGATGAAGTATTGAAAATGTGAAAGACAGAGGCATATGAAGAAGGATTATGGGAATCCTAAAGCTCGAAAGGGAGACAAGGCAGATGAAGCATCGAAAGAGGCTAATGTAGCGGAGTTGAGTGAGGATGTGTACACCAATAATGTTCTGACTGCATCCAAATCTAGCTACCTCAGTGTAATGACCCGAAAAATTTCGTGCAAAGACCCGAGTACTGCCTCATTTTTCCTTAGAGGTTATGTGTGGGTTAATTAGCGTTAAACTCAATTGCTTGTGAAATTAGCACCAATCATGTTCACTCCCCAAGTATAGGGTTGTGATGTAGTAATAAACTCGGTAAGACCGAGGTCGAATCCACAGGGACTGATACCTGTACGTTATCTGAAACCAAGTAGAACTAGAACTAGACTAAGATGTGATCTAAACCAAATAGACTTTAAGAAATAATTGTGGAAGAATTATCTAAGACTTTAAGGAATTCAGAGAAAGGGAACTAGGGATTCAGAGGATCCACTTGTAGAGATCAGGGAGATCGTATGCCAGGATCACAAATTATGAAAATTTACTGAACTGCCATTGATATAGGTTTCAAGAGATGAAAGGTGTATGAATTAGAATGGATTCTATCACCAAACCATGCCCAGGAGACAAAGCAAACAACAGAATTAATCTAATTATCAATCAATCAACATGCCATGAAGGTCAGGAAGGTACTGTCATCCTACCATGCCCATGGGACAATGATGAACAACAGGGCCTCCTGACTTCATAAATATAAAAAGAGGAAAGGAATATTCAAAGCCATTGCAAGCCCATTGTAATTTCAGTCACAACATGCCATTAAAAACTAAAAATATTCCCATAAAATTAAGTCAAAAATAATCTCTTCAATCTTAATCAAAGGGCACCAGCAACATCTCTCCCATCAGGCTACAAGCTTCACCCCTTAGCCCTAGCTAAGGGGTTTAGCCGAGCATGATATGGGTTAAATTCCAACTAAAAAGAAGAAGAAGGGAAAAAAACATTAAAGGAAAGAAATAAAGAAAAAGGAAAACCTCTTTCTTCCACTCTCCTCAACCGGCTCCTCTTTTCCTCTCCCAAGCTCTCTCCGAAAAGCCAAGCTCCTCTCCACGGCTTCTGCTGCGCTCTCTACAAAAACTCTCCGCTCCCTGTCTCCAAACCCAACTGCCGCTCTTGAACAGCCAAGCACCAGCCTGCTCGTCCACTCCTCCAGCCGATCAACTCTCTCTCTCTCGTTCAACTAAACCCGTTCCTCCTCCCCGAATGCCTCCCTCTTCTCCCTCTCTTTTCCTTTTATCCCTTGCTAGGGACGGAAGAGCGAGGTGTTGTATTCGAAACGGAAACAAATCCGTTTACGCAAACAGAGCTGCCGCAGCCGAGAGTTTCGCCACCGGAAAAACGACACGGTCGGTGATATTCATCGTGGATATCCTCGAGAAAACTTCCTTGCACGGTCGGTTTTCACTCCTGCTCCATCTGAATGGCTTGGATCATCATGAGGTATGATGATGGTGGCCCACCAGAGTCGACGTAGCTTCCTGCTGCGGAACAGAGTCGCCGCAAGGAGAATCTGCCACCTGCGATGGCCCATTTTTTGAGGTCAGGTTGAAGATCCACTCCGTCCATTGAATGAGGAATGAAAAACTAGGTGGGAATGACTGATTTCGGATCAAATTTGGTGTGGCCCACGGATTTCTTCGTTGCACCGTCTATCCTGCGTTTACATGCACTGTTCCTCTGTGTGTGTGCATGGGACAAAAGAGAAAGCTAGGCGACGATGTTGGTCACCTCACAGAGCATATGAACGGTTCTGATTTTTGAAACCTGTGATGGATGGGGCCCACTACACAAAAACGGACGAACAGCGTCCGCCCGCTGTTCTCCGTATGCGAGAAGGATCGGGTCAGCGCCGCTGACCCGATCGGTTTGATTTGGTGCACGTCGAGTGCATTTACACATCGTGCACTGGCAATTCAATGGGGGTCCACTTGTGATGAATCTGAGAAATCTGTTCCGTCCATCCTTTTCCTCATCCACTTTAAAGCGTTGATAATGAAATTCACGTGTATCCAGATATCAGGCGGGCCCCAAATCAAGATTTTAGGGGCTGATCTGTCTTTTGGGCTACTTCTGGAGGGATCTGAAGGTTGGAATTCGCTTTGTACGGTTAATTCATGGTCCTCAGGCCACGTATGAAGTTTCGAACTGATCAGATGGTGGGAACCCCGTGATCTTGCATTTTGGACGTCTTTTGGGCCACTTAAGCTTCAGTTTCTCGATTTTTGCGGACCCTTAGTGTATAATTCTGTCGCTCTTGGTCTTCTAGAGTCCGTTCCCTGCCTTGGTGCTTCTGGAGCGTCAAATCCATGCATTTACCACCCTTTTTCAGTCCAGGTTCTTAAACACACTCTGCATTACAAACACGATTAAATTAGTCCGATAGACAGTATCATGCGTTTAAATCTATGCAATAACTGGGTCTGATATGCAATATTTGACCCTCAACAAATCACTTTAAATTTGATCTGCAGGACTCAAAACCCGTAGAATCGTTAACGCTATGTTACCCTGAAATCTAGGATCCAACGCTAAATCCAGTTGCTCTCGGGAGTACTTGGAAACTTTGTATCGGACCTGGACCACGCGTCGAAAGTCCGATAGCGATGATCTTAGACAATTATAATCTCCTTGTTGGGCTTGACCATCACCTCAAAAATCTAGTCCAGATGATGTCCTGAGTCGATTTGCTTGAGTCCGGAGTAAAGAGTGTGAGAAAGCTAAGAAATTAAATATGGATTTATGAAATCTGAGTCGTGTCGCTTGCGCGCCGATTCTAAACTTTCTGACCGTTGGATTCTGACCCCAATTTACCCTCGGATCAGGGAGGATGGCCCAGGCATGTCATAGTGCCGGTGGACCTGATCGAGTTTTGGTGACCGTTGAATTGAGATTGGTCCGCCACGGCTGATCTGTAAATCCGATCGGTACAAAAACTCAGCCTAACCTAGATCCATGGTCAATGAGCTTAAGTCCGACCGCACATAGAGTAAGGACCACCAGAAGTGTTCCGTTGGATCGGAATAGTCCCGATTTGGTTATAACCTAAGTATACCTTGGCCCTGAGGCTATTTTCATCCATTTTAGGCCTATATAAAGACCTTAAACCCTCACTCTCTATTTCATACGAATTTTCTAACCCTAGCTAAGAGAGAGAGAGAGGAAAAGAGAGAGAAAGTGAGAGTGAAGTTGGTGAATCATCTTGAGATTCTTCCCTGTTATTCTGCATACCTAAACCATTACTTCTGAATCATTATTCCGGCGATTCTAAGTTCATTCTTGGGTAAGTCAATCAAACCCTGGCCTGTTTTAGAGCTTAGAATAGTCTAAGTGTTGATGTAGTTCATTTTATTCATGCCTTAGGTTATCTAGTCGTCGTTGACGAAGACTTATCGTCTTAATCAGATCTGTGCGCTTATTCTGGTTTAAAGTGCAGACTATATTCGTATGGGTTATGGTTTTCAAGGCTTTCAATGTCGGTTAATGGTTTATTATTATTGTGAGTGTAATTTCACATGCCAAATGTGTCACGCCCCGAACTCGGAAACCGGGCTCACAAAATTCCCGATCGCCGAATCCGGCGCCGACAGCCTCCGTAGAACCCCATTTTCGGATCCCGGCACCCATTCACCAGGTTCCGATCCTGGAATACTACAAGGAGGATTTCAAGTCATCAGTCTGATTCATAATGAGCATAACAAAAGCATAACCCACAAACAATAACCACAAGAACACCACCACAAAATCCACTATGATCAAAAACTTTTGAGTACAATGCGGCAGAAAGGGGAAATACAATGCAACAAAAGAAACAAAACTCCAGAAGCTCGGCTGCACGCTCCAACTATGGCCAGACTATGGCTGCGACTGCGTCCTGGCGTCACCTGCAAGCATCAATCGTGCATAAGCTTATAGAAAGCTTAGAGGGTGGTGTAAGTGTGTGCGTAATATAAACATACTCAAAATGCAAGGTCAGAGTAATGCGGAAATCATGGTAATGAGCACATGAATGCAATCAGCCGTGCCAAGGCTATGCGGTACAAGGTATGAATGCTATCGGCCATAATATGGCCATGCGATGCGAGATGCAACTCAAGCATGCCAATCCTCATCATGTATCAATACAGTTCTCATTCTACTGGATAATCACCGGGGTCCAATACACTCCAAATGGCACTGCCGCTCTCCTAGCCGCGCAGCCCAAGTAAGCGTAAAAAACCTCACTATCCGCCCGATCAATAGTCTGCCAAACCTACCCGAGACGTCGATAGCGGACCCATTCACGAGCCGGTCAAACTCGGCTAATATTGCCCCCTACCCTCGGGCGAGTAAGGCCACACTCCTTTCCAACCGACCACGACACGGTGGGAGACGCGGCCTCTGGTATTCGGCCCTCGTGCGCTCATATATCCACTCGGTCTCGACATTGGAGTCATCCTCTGGTACCATCGGGTTTAGGATTTTCACCCAGGGGACATCTATGGTGCCCGTATGCTGTAACCAAATATTTTCGGTCTCCAATCCCGCCATCCACGATGTGTCTGGGGAGGCTATGGCCCCGATGTCGCTAGGGCATACAAGAATACAATCACACAAATGCAAGTGCATGAGTCATACTATCAGTCATGAACCCTGAATATACCATGCACTTATATGAGGCAACCCCGCCTATCGGGAGCCCATAAACAGTCTATCCAAAGGTAAATGCTATGATCGGTCATTCCTCACATCAGGCATACATATGGTGCGAATGATCATGAATCATGCATCTATATTAAACATGTAATAAGAGATGGGTTCTAGGTATAATGGAGATGGGCATAGACGGCCTACTTACCATAATTTTAGGCCTATCAGTGGGCCTTAGGGATAGTTATAATGCGGACATTTAACCAACATTATCCATTCAATGTGGACATCAAACCAACATTGCTCCCAAGGCATTGTCGCTATGAGGGTCAACACATAAACCATGAAATGGGCCTCATGTACATCCCATTGGGCCTCTAATACATCAAATGGACCTCATGCATGGGTCTCGTATACATATATCAAGGTAGGCCTCAATGACGGGCCACAAATGCATCCACATGGTCCTAGTCACATGGGCCTGCATACATCCCAATGGGCCTCATAAAATGGGCCTTAAATTATCTTCAAAACAGTTGGACAGTTGGATGAAACACATACATCATGATGGAGCCCACACTAATAGAGGGTGCGGTTTACAATACTTACCTAAGTGGGGCCCACCAAAATGCTCATTTTCTACCCAGCTTAAGGCCCAATATAACGTTTATTTTCCACCCAACTTAAGGCCCAACATAATATTTATTTTTCACCCAAATTAAGGCCCAACATAATGTTTATTTTCATCCAATCTATTCATAAAGTCACGTGGGCCTGGATAGGGCCCACTGTATTATTTATTTTCCACACACCCCGTTGATAGGGTGGTGTGGACCAAAGGCCCACCGATGATGTTTATTTCCATCCTAACCCGTGGATGGGTTCACGTAGGCAGGGAGCCCACCGTGGCGATATTTGGCGTCCAACCTGTTATAAGGTCATTGGACCTTGGGGCGGATGTGGGGCCCACTGAAATGTGTTTCACAAATCCAGCCCAATCATTGTGTGAGTCCCACCTGACGGACGGTCCATACCAAGTTTCAGTGACATCCAAAACTCAGGTAGGCCCCACCAAGTGATTTCATATGTTTTAGGCATGTCTTCACATGATTTTAAATGATGTGGCCCACCGGAGTTCCATATACAGCTGAATTTTGGCATGGACGGATAAAATGTGGGGACCCATCAAATGTACGGTTTGGATGGGAGATATGCATCAAGGTGGGGCCACACGTGGGCCGTGACCCCTAAACCGTCACTCAGCAGCAGCAGCGCTGCTGCCCTTTTAAAAAAATTTATTATTATATATTTTTTTTTTGTTTTGGGGCCCACCAAGATGTGATTCACAATCCAGCCCATTCATTGCGTGTGTCCCAAAATTTTAATGGTCCAAGTCAAGTTTCATTTGCATCCAAAACTCAGGTAGGCCCCACCAACGATTTTATATGTTTTAGGCATGTCTTCACATGATTTTAAATGGTATGGCCCGCCTGAGTTCCGTTTATGGCTGATTTTTGGAGTGGACGTGTGTCCTGAGGGGACCCATCAAATGGACGGTGTTGATGGTTGAAAGCACCAAGGTGGGGCCCACAGCTGGGGCCGTGAGCCCCAGCATGTCCGTCCGTCAGCGGCCACCACGACGCTGCTGCTGCCTCCTTTGTACTTCTTTTTTTTTTTTGAAACAAAATAATTTTTTTGTGGATTTTCTATTGTAGGGCCCACATCAGTCTGATCCGACCCAGCCATAGGATTCTACGACTCATGATCGATGAAATGAGACCAATATGCAATGTGTTGTTGGCGAATGGAAGGGTCAAAGTGGGTTTCAATGGTGATGCGTCTATTTCCTATGGTATGGCCCGCTTGAGAACCGGATTGGTTCCAAAGTTTGACTCAACGTCTAAAATAACCCAAGGAAGAGGATAGACGGATTGGATCAAATATCTGAATCAAGGTGGGGCCTATGTGAATGGTCCACCCTAAAAGTAGCTTTTTCCTTCCCCTTTTTTTTTTTTGTATGCTAGTACACATCCATGCCAACGTCCAGCGTCCCCTGGACGCTGGACGATACACTTAAACACATTGCTATGGTGGGTCCCACGTAGATGTGGCCCACCATCATATATGGATATAATATATATTATATATATGATACATATTATATTATATATATATTATATAAAATATACATATATATATATAAATGCATTGGGCCATCCAAACAATGGATGGTGTGGATCATCACCTGCAGTGGAGTGGGCCACACCGTCTGGTGTAGATGGACGGGGTAGATGTAGCACATATTGGTGGGATCCACACCATTACAAAGAGAGAGAAAGAGAGAGATAAAGGGAGATATACGGTGAGATAGAGGAACCCCGCCACTATGGGCCCTCTTGATTAGATCACATACATCCAAATGGGTCCCACCAACAAGTGGGCCCTAAAATTTAAAATAATGGAAAATCACCCACCTTATCTTCCTTTTCCTTGCTCCCTTGGACTCCTTAGCTCCTTACCTTCACTTTTAATGGAGGTTGATGGACTTTTGATGGTGGGGATGAGAGATGAGAGGGTGTAGATGGAAGATGGAAGGTGGACCACACTTGAGAGAGAGAGAAAGCTTGGACGTGAGGGGGGGGTGAGTTGCTTGGGAGAGATATGAGAAATGAGAGAGAGAAAGAAGATATGGAGGGGTGAGGTGAGGTGATGGAGTGATGGGTTGGGTTGAAAAAAATGTAAAGGTGTATGGTTGTTGTTGAAATTTGGAAAAGAGGAGTGGTGAGGTGGAAAGAATGGTGGACTTTTGGAAAAAGAGGGAATGGGTGTAGTACTTGAGGTAAGGTTGCATTTAATGGTTAATTAATGGGACTAGTTGTGTAGAGATTCCCTCGAAATCCGCAACGCGCGGTGTTTCTTCGAAATAAACGCTGATCGGCATCTTCTTACCTGGGTATCGGTTCGGTGCGCAAGTCACGGCGTTGGAACCGCGGCGACGGCGCGATCGTCAAGACATAAGTTTCAGATCGAGCCGACGTCGGTGCGCGGGACCTGGCTTAGGATCGTATGCAAACACCGAATACGGTGCGAAGGTTGCCGGAATTTGACCGGAAGGACCGCGGAAGCTAACGGAACAGTACGGATTAGGACACGGGTCTTACAAAATGTGTTATTTATATTGTGTTCCTGATATATATGAACTATATTGTGATTTGTGTATTCCTTGTATAAGTAAAAAGTATCGTATACGTATAAAATACGGACATATATTTGCCATGATTAATTGTCGTGTATTTGTACTAGTTGCATGTGTGTCAACTCCTTGGCAAAAGGAATTGTCCAAATGTGTGTTCTCACCAACATACGTCATGTATGGTGCAATATGTAGTTTAAGTGTTTGTAGAAATGTCTGAATGATCTAGCGTGTAATATATTAATCTGTTTACGGGCGTTGAGAAGCAATTCTCAACTATCCTATTGGTGTGTATGATTTCCTACATGGAATTTCCATTCTTTGATGTTTAAATTCAAACACTACTTATGTATAAATTCATGTTAAGTTGATCTTCTTCAAATGCTCACATACCGTATGATTAGACTTGTTGATCCATTACTGTTCTAAATTATTAGTATGAATATTTGTTATGATTGAAGATGTTTGGGACTATGAAATAGTCCAGGGAATCGGTAACAAACCTTGAGTTCGTGGCTGAGGTTATTTTCACCACGTAGGACGTGTTTGACGAACCCGAGTCGTATTAGGGTTGTCGGCAGTGGTTTGGTTACACGGGGTGCTTGTGCACTCTATGTCGTTCAACTCAACGTGCGCTCGTGCTAGTCGAGTTCGTCAAGTAACCCGATTGTCCCGGTGGATGTACACCATGTATGGACGCTATTGCTTGAATCTAAGGTACCAAACTTACCAATGCAATCCCGTTAACCATTGTACCTTGATCCGCTAAGACTCATGAGCCGGGCATAATGGTATGGGACACCGTGGTCAAGCTGTCGGCATACGCTGGGGTGACGAGCCTCCCCGTAGTGACCAGTGAGCATACCAGACTCGTGAGCCAATTATGGTGGTATGAGATAATATATTCGTGTTGTCAGCCTACATTAATTAGTGACGAGCCCTTTGTAGTGACCTCAAGCATACCTTGATACTGCATTGAGGCGACGAGCCTTAGGGTAGTAACTAAGGTATGATAGGCATGCATTGATTGGTGACGAGCCCTTTGCAGTGACCTAGAACCACAATGTCGTATGAGAGTGTCTAGGACTGACGACCCTAGAATGGATCACTATTTGGGAGAGTTGATATGAGGAAGGTACCTTAACTTCTCAATCCTGCTGTATGAAAAGGACTAATAATAACTTGATAATCATGTTCATGCACCGCATTGCATGTGCGTTGGCGTCGTTGGCACTGCGCGAGGTTGTCATGCGTACCGTAAGATGAAGACACTGAGGGAGTGCAGGCGAGAGCATGCATCATCCTTACATACATCCTTGCATTAACAAGAGCAATTAGGACGTGTTTGATTGTATTGCCTTATCATTACTGCATGATTGATTTGATAACATGTTAACTTTTACTATATAATTTCACTGAGTTAATCACTCACTCCCACATTCTGGGACGGTGTTTCAATACCAACCAGACTCTATCTTAGATGCAGATGATGACGCGACCCCCGAGGCAGAGCAGGAGTATGAGGATGACGAGGACGGTTTTCTTTTATGCAGTTCTCAGGCAGGTTCATGTGAGTCGTGTCCTGATCTACGGGGATTCTGGGTTTTCTTTGTAATAGATGATTCCATTTTGATACTTATATTTTGAAATTAACACTTGTAATTATGACCTGCAGAGTATACATATTACAGGGACTTGCACATGTACAAATATATTCTTTTAAGTCTTCCGCTTGCGTCTTTCACTTATCCCTAAATTATGTTTGCAGTTTGGCTTAATCTATTCCATGTTTTATGCACTCATACAGACAACATACATCCATCATTAAATATGTTGCATAAGTGATGTTTTGAAACTCGGGAGCTGAGTTATGCTCGACCCCCGAATTTCAGGGCGTTATAAGTTGGTATCAGTTGGATTAAAACGGACCTGGGTTATGGTCATACAACGCACGTTGTCGCCACCTTAGTGTAGGAGGGTGCGAGATTATTTTAGAATTTGTGTAAGGTTGCCAGTTGCTCTTATCGGCTAAAGTTTACTGAAAACGATCGCCGAGATCGAGTCCGTGCACACTCCTAATCACACACAGCGACCCCAACTCTCTTCTAGACCATCCATTGTCGGGTTTAGACGGTGTCTTATCCCTTTTCAGCCATTAGAAAGCCGGTAATAGTGTATTTGTATCAGATTCTATTCATAGTGGCCCGATAAGCGTCGAATCAGACTAAAGGCCCAATCGGGGCAATTCCAGGGGGACCCACATCATTTTAGAGCTTAGGGGCCAGGAGTACCTCGCCCAAATAGCGAGTCATCGCCGGACTATCCAGAGACCGGCGATGACCTCGCCGGTTCAGCGAACCCTCGCCGCCTAGCGGGCCGGCTCGGGCCGACGCATGTGGGGTCTTGTGTGGCCCACTCATTCAGGGTTTCACGATTTTAACCCTTTCTAAACCCTCTTTCCTTCATAAAGTCACCCTCCAAGCTTCCCTTTTTTTGAAATTTTTCTCAAAACCCCACAAAAATCCCTCCCTAAACCCTTTCTTCTTCCATTTTCATGCCTACCCATCCTACCCATCTCAAAATCCATCTCCATTGCTGTTTTCCCCCTCTTTCCTTTCCATTTGAGTACTCAAATCCTTCCTTTGGGTCTCAAGTTCGTGGAAGCCTCACCATTTTTCCCATTTTCCTCTTTTCTCTCATTTTTCATGGCCTTATTTGAGCTTGTTACGGCCATATTTTCTATTTCCTTCATTCTCTCTTTCATAGGGAAGAAGAGAGCGCCCGTTGATGAAGCCGGGCCTAGCCGCCCAACCCATGCACGGAGGCCAAGAGGTGCCGCCGCGAGCACGACCGCCACTCGAGAGTTTCAGACAAAGCGGGACCTTGATCCTCAAGCTCCCGTTGGAAGAACTCTGTTGGCGGAGCTATCTCATGAAGTTTATGAAGGCCGTAGGGTCCTTTTTGAAGCTCATGTAGATCCGCGGCTATTTGGTGAATTTCTCTTATTGGAGCGCCTGGAAGGGACCAGTTGATGTCCCATGTTCAAGGGCAAATACCGCGTCAATGTGAGTACTGTCCGAGCTTTTTATGCCCACATTCGAGAACCTTCGCTGGAGCCTTTGCAGTTCAAGATCCCTTGCAGAAGAGATTGGGAGGCCACGATCAACGTCGCTTTGATATCCCGACTTCTGAACGTGCCGCTTGGCGAAGTTCATGCTAGTGAGAAGAATCTGAGTAGTGCGCGCGAGAAGGATCACCGCACGCGGTTCCTGTGTGGTCGTCTGGTTGAATGGCAGCCAAATAGAAGCCTTTTAGCTACCAACATAACGGACGACTTCTGCTTGCTTCACCATATGTGCACATTCAATGTTTATCCAAGGTGGAGCAACCGCAGTGAGTGTACGCGCCTGATGGTAGATTTCCTGTATCAGGTGGGACAACGAGAGAAGCTTTGTGTGCCAACATACATCTTGCGTCAGATTGTCCTTATCGCTCGTTCGAATAGGAGGATCGAATCGCTCTCATTTGGCCGACTTATCTATAAGCTTGCACATGAGTTTGGCTACAAGCTTGGGGCGAAAAAGCTGGTACCTGTTCGTTACATTAATGAGACGACCCTTAATCAGATGGACATTAGGCCTCGTCGACGACAAGCCTCACTTGAAGAAAGTGAGGATGGGACTGAGAGCGATGAAGAAGAGAGTAATGGCAAAGGTGGAGCTGAGATAGAAGAAGAAGAAGAAGAGCAGGATGAGGAAGAAGTGGAGGCCCAGGACACGAGTGAGAGTTCTCCTCCTGGGGCACCAGAGCAGGGCGCGGATCAGGCTGCCAGGGATGCCCGTATAGCTCGACTTGAGGAGGGTCAGGCTATCCTACGCCAGGATATTATGGATTTTCGAGGCCTCATGAAGCATAAGTTCAAAAAGATGTCTCGAACTCTAAAGTCTATCCTGTGTTGTCTACAGGATAAGGGTGCCCCTCCTCCATCTCCTGATTCTGACGAGTAGCTGCAGATGTAGTCGTCCCTTGCCCTGTTTTGTTGTTTGTTATTGTGTGTAGCCGTTAGAGGCGTAATAGTTTAGAAGTTATTTTGTGGTTTGAAGCTTTAGATGTTTGAGCTCACATGCTTTCTCTGTGGCGATCCATGTAATGCTGCACTTTTTGTATTGCGACAATTTTGTTAAATGAAATGCATGTTGTTTTCCTTGTGTTGTGATATAAATACTGCGTGGGTGGATTATGTGGATGTTGAATCTCACAGGTTGCATCCTCTGTTGAATGTAGGCTATGCCTCCTAAGGGTTCGAAGACTTCGGCCCATCTCTCTTTGGGCGAGTCGCTTTCCAGGGTTTCTCCCATAGGCGATAGCCAAACGGATCCACAGTCAGGCCCGTCTCATTTTGGTGCTGGGCCATACTCTCAGCCAGCTACTGCCTCGCTGCTGGGCCGGCTCCTGTGATACCACCCATGGCTACACCAGTCACGCCTTCGGTTCCTGAGCCGAACCGTGCATCTGCGTCGACGCCTTATGCATCTCCATCCGCTCCGCCTCCTCATAGGTTTGAGCAGATGATGTTGTTGATACAGCAGCAGCAGATCCAGTAACACCACCACTAGCAGCAACAACAACAACAGTTTTTATTTTCCATGGCTGGCATCTTTGCTCAGTCGATGGGGGCGACTCCACCTGCTTCACCTATGCACCCATCTGGGAATACTAGTGCGAGCGGTACATTTGAGCTATTCCAGCGCTTACGACCTCCCACATTTGCGGGTTCTCATAGACCCGAGGAGGCCGAGTACTGGATTGACTGCATCTCTAAGATGCTGAGGCTGCTTCACTGTTCTGAGGCTGAGCAGGTCGAGCTTGCCTCCATGTTTGAGAAGGAGGCCAGTGCTCTCTCCACGGTGAACCCCACCATGATTATGTGTTTTATCCACACTGTCCACACCTGGACGGTGGGAGCCACCCCCACGTGTGGGACAGTGTGTGTGTGCAATGTGTGTGTGTGTGTGTATTATATTAGATATAATATCGTATTATATTATATATATTATTGTATTTATTATATATATATTATATATAGATTATATATTATATTATATATAATATACTTGATGGTGGGCCTTCATGTGGACCCCCACCATGATGCATGTTTTGCATCCAATCTGTCCAACCATTTTGGCAAGCTTGTATTACAGGCTTGAGACTAAAAAAATAAGACAGATCTATAGTTCAAGCGGACCCCATCTTGGTATATGTATGGGGCCCATTTTGATTTATTTATGGTCGTCCATTGAGGCCCACCTTGGTATATGTATGGGACCCATTTTGATTTATTTATGGCCGTCCATTGAGGCCCACCTTGGTATATGTATGGGGCTCATTTTGATTTATTTATGGCCGTCCATTGAGGCCCACCTTGGTATATGTATGGGGCCCATTTTGATTTATTTATGGCCGTCCATTGAGGCCCACCTTGGTATATGTATGGGGCCCATTTTGATTTATTTATAGCCGTCCATTGAGGCCCACCTTGGTATATGTATGGGGCCCATTTTGATTTATTTATGGTTGTCCATTGAGGCCCACCTTGGTATGTGTATAAGGCCCAGCTTAATTTATTTGTGGCCGTCCATTGAGGCCCATATGATATGCATATGGCCCATGTGATTAGGCCCATTTTGACGTATTCTAAGGCCCATCTTGATGTAGTTATGGCCCATCCATTAGGGCCCACCTTTGATATGTATGAGACCCATCTGTGAGGCCCACCTTTGATATGTTTATGGCCCGTTGTTGAGGCCCACTTGATGTATATGAGACCCAAATGATGTGGCCCATTTGATGTATTTGGAGCCCATGGGTTGAGGCCCATTGTGATGTATTAGGGCTCATGGGTTAAGGCTCATTGTGATATATTAGGGCCCGTGGGTTGAGGCCCATTTGAGGTATTTGGAGCCCATGGGTTGAGGCCCATTGTGATGTATTAGGGCCCATGGGATAAGGCCCATTATGATGTATTAAGGCCCGTGGGTTGAGGCCCATTATGATGTATTAAGGCCCATGGGTTGAGGCCCATTGGGATGTAAATAAGGTCTATTACATTATGTGATTCCACCATGGGTTATGTAATGACATTTATGGCGGGCCATGCCTTGAAAGAAATGTTGGTTTGACGTCCACGTTGTAAGAATAATGTTGGTTAAATGTCCGCATTATAACTCTCCCTAGGGCCCATTGATAGGCCCATACTTGTTATGTGTAGGCCATCAAAGCCCATCTTCATTGTGAGGATAGTTCATCACCATATAAAATGCTTAGTATAACTCCGTGATTCATGCGCATACGCATCATATGTATGCTTGATATGAGGGATGTTTGATCATAGCATAAGCCGTTGGGCTAAGACATTTATGGGACTCCTTATGAGACGGAGTGCCCCACATGAGCGCGTGGTATGCGCGAGATTGTTACATGACTGACGGTGTGACATCGGGGCCATGGCCTCCACGGGCACATCGTGGATGGTCGTAGGGGACACCGAAAGTATTTGGTTCTAGCACTATGGGCACTTAGGATGTCCTTGGGTGAAAATCCCAGAACCTCTGAGGCCAGGAGTAGCCCCAACATCTAGACCAAGTGGAACATGAGCGCCCGAATACCGAATACTAGTAGGCCGCATCTCCCACTATGTCGTGGTCGGTTGGGAGGGGGTGTGGCCTTATCCACCCGAGTGAGGGGGCTATAAGCTAAGCTGAGTATGATCAACTCGTAAATGGGTCCGCTATCGACGAGCCGGGTAGGTATTGGCAGACTACTGGTCAGGCGGATAGTGAGGTCTATTCCGCTCGCTGGGCTATGCAACTAGGGAGGAGGCAGTCGGAGTGGAGTGTAATAAACCCCGGTGATTTCCCCAGAGAGCAACCGTACTGATATGTGGACTTATTGAGTAGGAATTGCATATCCATTCATTCATTCATTCACTATCCACTCGGGCTTGTGGTGCGTAACTATTTGTTACGTGTACCATTGCATGGCCAGGATTGCGGTTGGGCGCGCGACTAACCTGAGATTAGGAGTTTACCACATTGTGTCTGACTATCCAAATTTAAGTATGAGACTGGTTTGGATAGAAGTCTCTTGTGATGGACCCCATGGCTTGTGATACTTCGTACTATCATCCCGACTTCACATTCCAGCATGGTCATTTCATTCGCACCACATATTACATTGCATCCGCAATACTTAGTATTTTGGGTTACTATGTTTTTGCATGAAGATGATGGTGTTCGTGGCTCGTCAGGATTTGCATATTGCATTGCATCCCCAGCATCTGTTATTGTCTTATTATGTTTTGCATTGCATAACCTTGGTACGGCTGATAGCACTCATGGACTTACCAGTATATTCCCGCTTACTCTAACATCGTATGATTCATGATCTTGTCAGTATTTCTGCTTATTCCGATGATGTATGATTTATGGACTTTATGGTATACTTGACACTTATCTTGTGCACACACTTTCACCACCCTCTAAGCTTTTGTAAGCTTATGCACGATAGATGCGTGCAGGTGGCATTAGGTTGCAGCAGCATTGAGTCTGGAGTGTGTAACTATCCTCTGGAGCTTTGATTTCAATATATGTATTTTCCTTTCAGCATTGTATTCAAATATTTATATTAGCGGATATGTGATGATGATGTTGCCCTTTGTGATTTCGGTAAACTTGTGGTTATGCTCCATACAAAAAAAAATCATACTGAAAATCCTCCTTCTAGGATCCCAGGATCGGAATCTGGCATATGAGTGCCGAAATCCGAGAATGGGGCACTATAGAGGCTGTCGGCGCCAGATTCGATGATCGAAAATTTTGTGAGCCCGATTTCTGATTTTGGGGCGTGATACAGGTAGACTCTGTCAAAGTCACCTGATACATAATCACGCAGAACTTTCTTACATAAAGTGGCATGAAACGAAGCACTCGAGTCTATGACCCAAGACTCATTTCTCGCATCAAGAGACAAGATTAACGCCTCTGTGTCACTCTCCTCAAATAGATTCACTGAATCATTCTCGCCTTGAGAGCTTCCTTCTTGTTTCTTGAGCGCCCTGCAATCACGTTTCATGTCCCCCTTCTTATCGCAATGCCAACACCTGTCTTTGTCCTTCAATCCCTTGGACTTCTTCCTCGACTTAGAACGTCTGTATTTATTGCCTCTTTTGTTCAGCGATCTTCCTCTTCCTTCAACGTTTAAAGCATTCCCTGAATTCCCTGAAACTTCTTAAGCCTTTCTTTTAAATTCTTCATTGAGAATTAGACTAGCCACATCATCAAATTTTAGCTTTGTCGACCCTGAAGAATTGCTCACAGCAATCACCAAACCATCCCAACTGTCTGGCAAACTAGACAAGATTAATAACGCCCTGACCTCATCCTCAAAAATAATGCCAACGGATTCCAACTAACTCGTGACTGTATTGAACTCGTTTACATGTTCAGCCACGCTCCCACCATCTGACATCTTCATATTGAATAGTTGTTTCATAAGATGAACCTTGTTGGACGCTGAGGGTTTTTCATACATCGTAACTAGGGCTTCCATTAATTCTTTTGTGGTTTTCATCTTGGATATATTGAAGGCGACACTCTTAGACAAAGAGAGTTGGATCATTCCTAAAGCCTCCCAATCCAATAAAAATCATTCATCATCTGTCATCTTTTCTAGTTTCTTCTCTTTTCCTTCTAGAGGAATATAAAGGTCATTCTGATACAGATAATCCTCCATCTACATCTTCCAGAAGGTAAAGTTTAAACCATCAAACTTTTCAATTCTAGTCTTCCCTTATTCCATCATCGCTCCCAATAGAACTAAACCAATAGCTCTGATACCAGTTGTTGTGCAGCACGCTAACAACGTAGTGAACCGAGATCTAATCTCTACTCTCACCCACAAATGATAAACAAGAAAAAATATAAACTAGAAAAGAATCAAAGCATTCCAAACAAACCACAAGACAAGATATACATGGAAAAACCCCAACAAGGGTAAAAAACCATGGATGCAAACTTCCACTATGATAAAAAAAATAAAGATTACAATGCAATATACTAACCTCTCCTTTGGAAGTACAGAGAAAACTTTTTGCCCACACCTTGAAATAACTCTCATAATACCTGGAAAAGCCCTAGGGACCCCTATTTATAGTTTAGGCAACTCCTCTTTCACACTTTTACGAAAACCGACTCAAAAATCCGCAGTCCACATCAAATCCGGAAACGAATCTGTGTAACCTCGACTGGTCGAGCATAGAACTCGACCGGTCGAGTACCGCGGAACCAAAAAACCGATGCTTACTGGACTTTGAGTCGAGTCAGTCCACAACTGGTCGAGTGGGCCACTCGACCGGTCGACCAGGGCACTCAACTGGTCGAGTGGCCGTCCAGATGTGGCTCCACATCTCAACATTAAACAGGTAAGAAATACATGAAATTTCACATACAATAATTCCCTTATCTGATCATTTCCCAAAAATAAATATGCAAAAGCCAGCCCGTGTTCACAGGACAACTCAACTCATAACTCAATCAAGTCAAGTCATCTAGAGTTCTGATTTGAGTTTCCAATGAATTATGATCATAACTATGAAAAAAAAAAAGTGGGTTGGATCATAAATGAACATTTTGTACGTAAAATGTAGAGCATTGGACCGCTTAGATCATGCGGCCCACTTACTGGCAGCCAGCCTAACTTTATTTTCGAACCAAAGGTCATGCTCTTGATGGGACCCAACAAGCGAAATTCACCAATCTCATGCATGCACCACATTTTCACTTGCTTTTTGTGTCATCTCTCCGTAAAGAATTATATATGATGTGGGCCACATGAAAAATATTGTTGGGAATCTTTCCTTTAGAAGCAATTATATGATGTGTGGCACATGATAAACGTGTGATAAGAATCTCTTTTCACAGGGAAATTATATGGTGAGTGGCACGTGCCAAACGTGCGCATCAAGGTTAAAAATATGTGTTTTCTACCACTTCCAGCCCAAACAGCTATAACGATAGAGTTGGGCTAATCTCACTAGGGTCGTCTAGAAACCCTAGGAAAGATAATATGAACTGGTCCACCCAATAGGGTTGGGCTAATCTCATTTGGGTTCGAACCGTTGGATCATTTATGACTCTATAAGGGTCCACTATCTTTCCCCTATCTCATAGGCAACTAGTTGTAGACACACGTGGAGCCCACCGTGAAATGTGTATGTCATGTCATCCAACTTGTGGTCATATTGGGCACGGTTTGGCTGGTGACCCCAACACCAGCTAGATTGATGGTGTCAAAGCTTTGTAGGCTCACCATGATGTATGTGTTTTATCCATGTTGTTCATCCATTTTGCCAATTCATTTTAGGCCATGAGCCCAAAAACAAAGCAGATCCAAAGCTCAAGTGGACCACACCACTGGAAACAGTGAGAAGAATGATGTCCACCGTTCAAACATTTCTAGGGCTCACAGAGATGTTTAGTCATCTAATTTGTTCTTAAGGTCACACAGACCTGGATGAAGGGAAAACGCAAATATCAGTTTGAGACAAAACTTTTGTGCCTCCCGATAAGTTATCAAGGGTAAATGTTCAATCCCCACTGTTTATGTGGTGTAGTACACTTGAGCTTTGGAATCACCTCATTTTCTAGCTCAGTTCTAAAATTAGCTAGCAAAATGGATAGACAGCATCAATTAGGGGTGCACACAGGCTGGTTTGATTCGATTCTAGGGTGACATAAGAACCAAACTGTTCCTAACAGTTATAGGAAAAATGGAACTGAAACTGGACCGTTTGCACCTTAGAACCGAACCGAAACAGGATTGTAAAAGCTGGTTCGATTTCAGTTCCATTATATGGTTCTAAGCTTTTTATAATCCAGCCCAATTGCATATATATATATATATATATATATATATATATATATATATATATATATATATATATATATATATATATATATATATATATATAATCCAGCCCATGCCTATTTGTGTTATATGATCTATTTGATGAATGATTTAGATATTATGTAAGGCGTGCAAAAAGACATTTACGGAAATAATCAAAGAGTGCATCGTAAACTAATAAAATTATAAATCATGAGTTAAATAGACAACTAAAATATTTTGTAAACTCAGTCCAGTTCTACAGTCTGCTTCCAAGTTTAGTTCACGGTTCAGTTCGGTTCAGTTCTAGAGGATCCTAAGCTGAGAACCAAAATGAATTCATCGGTTCTTTGATTTTTGAAACCGAAACCGAAACTGAAACTGGTGCACTTCAAAATCGAACCAAACTGTGCGATTTGGTTAGTTCCGATCCAGCTTTCTACGGGTTGCATATGCACCCCTGGCATCAATAAGACAAGTACATCATGGCAGGGCTTACAGAGCTTTGACAAGAGCTAGCTAACACGTGTTGGGGTCCCCATGTGCCAACCCGCGTCTGGTCATGTCATTATAAAGATGAGACTCCCTCCAACCATCAAGTGGTTTGCCACGCGAATTTGGAAGTTTTGAGGTTGGTTGACCATTGTTTTATATGGCATAAATGCCTGGTGATTATACCATCTTAATTTTTTGGTCAAGCAACCATGATGTAAGATTTGGATGCATGCACTATATCAGTGGGCTCCACATGTAGCTAGTGCATGTTCTCTTACTTAATATCTTTGTACTTATACCCTCTTGGTGAACAGTATTATCCTTTCCCTTTGTACTTGGTGAACAGTATTTTTTCACTTAATATTAGATTCTTCAAGTCCAACTAGTTGGACCACAAGTTATGGTCCACCTATAAGGTAACTTTCAAAATATTATGTTCATACAATAGCCAACCCTTCCGATAGGTTTGCCCTGCCATAAGGATCACCTATTGAAAATTCAGCCCCACAATCATCACACAGCTACAAAATAAAATACAAATTCTAGTCATTAATTAAATAAAATAAATTATAAAATAAAAATACAAGTGTGGTCCACTTAATGAGTGAATGTGACCCATTTTGCATTATATGATTCTCATTAATAGGCAGATCTATTTCATGGACAAGATATCTCATGCAAATAGAAGATTGAAAGTTATAGGTGAGTGGACGGTAACATGGCCTAACCAGCTGCACATCACAGACAATAGTTGAGAGTGGATATACCCATGCACTCATTGAAATCTTTCTAATTATTCGTAGGGCTCGTTGATATGAGGTTCAAATATCCAGCCATCTATAATGTGTGTCCCACTTGAATATTAAGGGTTACATTTCAAGCCATTCCAAAACTTAGGTGTGCCCAATGAAGTGCTTTTTAATATTTTAGGCATGACTTGACAGGGTTTCAAATGGTGTGGCCTATCGTACCTCTTTCCTCATGCAGCACGTGTACACACACCCACACGTGTATATATATGTACATGTACACATGTATATACATATATACATACATACATACATACAATGTGTGTGTATATATATACCCACGGCCATGCATGGAGCTAGAGAGAGGGAGATGCTAATTAGAGTTGTGCACAGGACTCCTTATCTCGTCTGACTCGTTCGGACCCGACTCGATCCGAATCGAGTAGGCTTCGCCCAATCCGAACTTAAACCAAGTCGAGTTCGAGTTATCCAATAACTCGACCCACCTTGATCCGGTCAGACTCGACTCAATCCAAAACCGACTCGACTCGGATTCGGGTATATATATAATAAAAAATTCTAATTTTTAAGTATTACTAACCCTATACGCTGCACCCGACCCGATTCTAAACTCTCTCTTCCTCACTCATCCTCCTCCTCTTCCGAACCTGACAACCGCTAACGATCTGGATTAGTCTAGACCAACTCGACTCAACGCCAAGCTCTAATGCTGATATTGAAGTAGTTGAACTATGAATTACCATCCAGTAAGTTAACAAATTTTCCAATAAGTTACTAAGTTCCAACCTTCCTTGTATTTTGTAAAATACACACGACACCCAACACACACATGCACCCATGCATGCTGTAGTGGGATTTCACCACCTATGGGTTTCAAACGCAAGACCTCGTGTTGAAACTCCTTAGAGTCTACCACTGAGGCAAGGATACTGGAACCTGATTTTTAGGATATCCTATAAGCTAGAGGGGAGCCACCAAATGTACAGTGTTGATATCCAACCTACATCATGGTGGGCCCCACAAAGGTCAGCCTCATGGGAAGCACCCATGAGGTCGACCTTATAGCACCTTTCTCCATTTAGTGCTGATGGTAGCTCAAGCTGTTTTGTTTAAGATGATTATCATGGTGGACCCAACCTTTGGCTGAAGCTGTTTTTGTTTAAGACGATCGTCATGGTGGACCCCACCTCTTGGAAGCATTAGTCGCCACTAAAACATGATAGAATGAACATCATCCGTTGGTTGAACTGCAAATTAGCACTCCAGATCAGTGGACACAAGCATTTCTCATGTGTTCGTGTGCATGCTTTATGGGGGCGGTGGCCGTACAATGGCCCAAAGGACATAGCACAAGGGCATGCACTTAGAGAGACTTGCTCGGTACACACGTGTGCGCCTGGCACGTTATTCATCCACATGTAGACACGTGCTAACAAGCACACATGTGCAAGATCCGAGCTTTTACTTGGGTGAATCAAATCTATCTAGATGTTAAAAATCAGGCCATTCAGGTATGTAAAAAACTAAGTAGATAGACTAAAATATCTGTCCACCCCTCCTACTCTGCGAATTTTGGTCCACTCGCATCATTTTTAGGCCAAAAGATAAACAATGTGTGGACCACCTTAAGGACTCTGATGTCACACACGTGTCATGTTAGCACGTGTGCTTGCATATGGGTGGGCAGGGTTTTACATGCGCGCGCTTAGCAAACCTTTCACTCGCTAAGCGTTGGATGCATGCAGAATTGCACTACTAGCCACCTGGCGCCTAGAAGGTTCCCTGTGGGCCCATCATGACATATATGTGCTTTATCCATGCCGTCCATCCATTTTGGATCAGTATTTAACATATGAGCCCAAAAAATGAGTAACATTCAAATCTCAATTGGACCGCACCACAGGAAAACAGTGGTGATTGAACATATACCATTAAAAACTTCCTAATGCCCACGCTAATGTTTATTTTCCATCCAACCTGTTGAAAAGGTCACAAAGACCTGGATGAAGGGAAAACAAAAATATCGTCTTGATCAAAAACTTTTGTGGCTTCAATTACTTTTTAATTGCAGGCATTCAACCATCATTGTTTCCTGTGGTGTGGTCCATTTGAGCTTTTGGAAATTTTTATTTTTGGTCTCATGCATTAAAATGAGCTGAAATTTTTTATGGACGGTGTAGATAAAACATATACATCATGAAAGGGCCACATATCACCTTTCAGTAGCAGTGTCAGTATGCAATCCACATCCGCATGCATTATCTTCTGTTATATTATTGGGTGTGATCGTCACCTATCATAATGGCTGCGATGACATTTTCATTGGCCATGTTACACAGATTTCGAATCCAACCATTCATCAGGCAATCAAGCATATATGGAAAAGAAGGAGATCATGAGAAGGTGGAGAATTAATGTCCACTAGCTGATGTCGTCCGTTCATGTACGTACATCAGTAGGTGGGACCGAACCTAACTTACCCACCAAAGAAAATGTTCTTTTTAAGGGATATTCATGGAGTGGGGTCCAGATCTTGCGCACCAATGACAGTAGGCTCTTATTACGACCGTTGGTTGATGGACGCGGATTGGCTTTCGCAGGAAGTTCTTGAGCTGGGAATCCAGGTGGGGACCATTGTCATGTTTGTGAAAAGTCTTCCCCGTCCATCCGTTTTGTGAGTTCATTTAGGACATATTGCCAAAAATGAACCGTATCAAAAGCTTAAGTTAGTCAAAAACTTGATAATTAGACGTCCACAATTGAAGTATTTGTGGGGCCATAGAAGTTTTGATTCATGCTAATATTTTTGTTTTCAGTTCATCCCAATAAGAATGACGTTATTAACGGTATGGATGGCATCTAAACATCACTTTTAAACCCAAAAAGGATTCAACAGTAGGAATTTCCTTAACCACATTTTCCTTTAGTACTTATAACTTGAGTTTGGATACGTTTCATTTTGGGTAACATGTTCTAAAATGAACTCACAAAATAGACGGACGGGAAAGATTGCTCACAAACATGACAGTGAGTAGGAAGTTCCTGCGAAAGGCTTTTGGAAGAAATCCGCGTCCTTGTTGATGAGATATAAGATAGGCCCATTCCTCCACCCAAACTACATCGCATGCTTTGTAGCTGTACCATTATTCATCATTGAAAAGATTGGTCACATGGCATATCAGGACCAAAATGAATTATTTGAGTGCATGATTTAGTTGGATTTGGTCGAAGGTTTGTGGCCGATCATGATGTTTGCGCTTTATCTGTTCCGCCCATCCATTTTTTCAGCTCGTTTTATGGAGTTATCCCAAAAATGAGGTAGATCCAAATCTTGAGTGGACCACACCACAAGAAACATGGGAGATTGAATGCCTATTGTTGAAAACTTCTTGTAGGCCATGGAAGTTTTGAAACAGGTTAGATGAAAAATAAACATCTCAGATTACCCTAGGAAGTTTCAACGGTAAGTGTTTGATCCCCACTGCAAGGGTCATTACCGAATCCGAGTCCAGGGAAGCGGATTGCGTCCAACCCGGCTTGACAATAATTTGTCCATCCGGGGCTGTATGGGGCCCACCATAATATATGGATTTTATCCCCGCCGGCCATTCATTTTCTCATATCATTTTAGTATAAGAATCCAAATATGAGGCAGATCCAATGCTTAGATGGACTACATACTGCAGATTGAACTCCCATTGTTAAAAGTTTCTTTGGAGCCATGGAAGCTTTGGACCAAGCTAACATCTTTGTTTTACCTTCATCTAGGTCCATGTGACCTTTATAAACTGGTTGGATGGCAAAAAAACATCATGATGGCCCCTACGAAGGCTTCAATGGTGGGTGTCATTATCACCTGTGCTTCCTTTAGTGTGGTCCATTTGAGCTTTGGACAGGCCTCATTTTTGGGTTAATACCCTAAAATGATATGAAAAAATGGATGAATGGCGTGGATAAAACTTATACATTACAGTGGGTCCCACAGAGCCCCTGCCTGGGGATTATCCTCTAAGGAAAGTAGAGGTGGGCATCGAGTCGAGTCGTACTGGATTGGCCCCAACTCGACTCTATCCGAGTTTCTCAACGCCTGATCCGAATTCGATCCGATCCGAGATCGAGTCCGGGTCCTCTGACTCGACCAGAACCGTTGTACTGCTGGCCTCACCCGAACCGTGCCCGACTCAGTAAAAAAAAAGGAATCGGATTGAATTATGTACGGTTCGGATAGAACCTCCTTGACCTAAAAGAGTTTCAATGGTAGACGTTCAATCTCAACTGCTTTTTACAGTGTGGTCCACTTGATCTTTAGATCTATCTTATTTTTCAGCTCAAGCCTTAAGACGAGGCTGTCGAGTGGATGGACGGTTTAGATATAATACATACCTCCTGATGGGACCCACAAAACTTGCCGACGGCAACACGCCAAACCAGCTGGGTTGGTGCGTGATACATCTGACAATCCGCGTACTTTTTTTAAAAAAGTAATTTCTGCACCATGCAATGGGATGCTACGTGGGCCCATAGTGATATTTTTAAGAAATCCACACCGTTCATCAGTTATGAGATGTTATTTTAGGACATGGTACTAAAAAATAGCTGAATCCAAAGCTCAAGTGTGCCGGACGAGAGAGGAAGGTGGTCATTGAATCTACACTGTTTCCTCTCGTAAGGGCCACTTGAGTTTTGGATATACTTTTTTTTTGGCCACGTGTCCTAAAATAATCTCCCAAAACAAATAGACGGTGTGGATTTATCAAAAACCTCACGGTGGGACCCACCTAGCATCCACGCAGGGGTTCACATGAAAGGCTATCCCTTAGAATCCGCCGCCTGTGTCAGCGAGCTCACTGCTCGAGGCAATGAAGTAGCTGGTGAGAAGATGGATTGGCTACTCCTCGTGACACCGGCCAACGATGGTAGTCGGTGTCCTGTGGACCCCACTATGATGTATTTATTTCATCCATGCCGTCCATCTATTTTTCTAGATCATTTTATGGTAATAAAAAATGAGCTAAAGGGAAAACAAAGTGTGACCAACGTGATGGACAGTGCAGATCTCACACATACTCAATCTTTCCATCCACGTCAGTAAAATCCGCACCACCGTACTCGTACGCCAACACATCGTGCAGCTCACAGCCATAATTATTTTGCTTCTTCAAAACAGGTGGACCCATCTCACCTGACGAAACAGCGCGTCCACCAAACTCCTGCTGAGCTCCGAGTTGTATGAACGGTTCAAACGAGATCAAAGTTTTATGGGCCCAAAGTGATGTATTTATTATATCTACACCGTTCATCTATTTTTAGAGATCATTTTAGAGTATTATACAAAAAACGAATTATGTCCAAAGATCATCTAGACCACACCATAAATAGTAGCGGAGATAATGATTTTCACCGTTAAACAATTTGTAGCGCCCACCATAACGTCTATCTTCCATCATAAGGTCACAAAGACCTGAATGAAGAAGAAAAACAAATTTCATATTGATCCAAAACTCTTGTGAACCCAAAAAGGGTTTTAATGGTAAACGTTTAATCCCCCACTGCTTTCCGTAGTGTGGTCCACTCAATAGTTAGATCTATCTTATTTTTTGTCCCAAGCCTTAATACGATATTGCCAAATGGATGGACGGTTTGGATATAACACATACCTCGTGATCAGACTCACAGAAGTTGTTAACGTTACACCACCCAATCCGCTTTGTACGCTAGCCAATCCACTTCCGACAGCTGTATGCCAACCATTCTTCCCACTACGACTCTCTCTCTCTTTCCATATACAGCGATGCACCATTTCTCAATCTAGTATCTCTCTCTCCAACAGAGAAATATCGTAAAGATCTATCGAGCCTTTACTTGCCTTCTTCTTCAACAGACACACAGAGAGATAGATATGAAGAGAGAGACGGATATAAAGAGAGATAGAGAGAGAGAGAGTTGGGGGCTAGGGCGGGGTTTTTTAGCGCCAAACGAAAAGCAAAGACGCGCAGCGGTAAAACTTTATTGAGAAAGATAATTTTGAAAAATGAAGGGATATTTAGATCCCGGGTCGAGTCGGGTCGGGTCGGTTCGGACCCTTTCGGTTCGGATTTTCGGATCGGTTCTGTCCGGATACGTCACTATCCGAACCTGACCCGAAAAAGATCGGATCTGGATGGACAGACTCGATCAGAACCGATCTAGGCCGTCGGTTCTGTTCGGAACAGTACCGAGTTGGGTCGGATCGGGTCCAACATGCCCACCTCTAAAGGAAAGGTAGGATGCAATCGGCTTCCCACCCCCGGTTAACCCGCATCACTCTTTGCGGTTACGAGGCTTTTTAAGCATTAAATTATCATTAACTGGGAAAGGAAAAAATAAAATAAAATTGGAAGCCGATTGCGTCCCTCTGTGGGGCCCACCGTGATCTATTAGTTTTATCCGTGCCGTCCATCCATTTTTTCATATCATTTTAAGTAATGGGTCAAAAAATTAGGCAGGCCCAATGCTCAAGTGGACCACACAACGGGATGCAGCAGCAATAATAAAACTCACTGTTGAAACCTTCTCAAGGGCCACCGTGAGGTTTACTTGCCATCTAATTCATAAGGTAATATTGACCTGGATGAAGGGAAAACACAAATATCAGATTGATCCAAATTTTCTGCCTCTCACAAGAGGTTTTTAATGGTGGGAGTTCAATCCCCACTATCTTGTCCACTCTAGCCTTAGATATGCCTTATCTTTTCGGTTAATAACCTAAAATGATATAGAAAAATAGATGGACAGTGTAGATGAAACCCATACATGGGCCTCACATTCATTTATTTTTATGGATCAATTCAAGATGTGAGCCCAAAAAATGAGACAAATCTAAGGTTCAAATAGACCACACAGTGGAGTTTGAATGTTCACTATTAAAATTTTCTCAGAGGCTACGGAAGTTTTGGATAAGTAGCCATTTGAATTTTACCTTTGGCCAAGTATACATGACCTTATGAAGAGGTTGGGTGGGAAATAAATATCAGGGTGAGCTATAGGAAAGGAGGGCTTTCCATGATTTGCTTTATATTTGGGCTCATACCGGAAAATGATTCGGAGAAATAGATGAATAGTGTGGACCACGCCACATGTAATAATGATGATTGAGAATTAAAACTTCCCGTGGGCCACAAAAGTTTTGGATTAAGATGATATTTGTGTTGCCCCATCATCTCTGTCTTTGTGACCTTACCAACAGATTGGATGGAAAGTAAATATTCCAGAGGGCTTAAGGAAGTTTTTAATGGTTGGTTTTCAGTCACTGTTGTTTCCTATGGCATGGTCCATGTCAGATTTGAATAAACTTATTTTTTGGATCATGCCCTAAAATGAGATTTCAAAGTAGATGGATAGCATGGATGTAAGGTATATACATCAATGAGGGCTCCATACTCAGGAATCCACCGAGGTCCACCCACCTCTGGTGGATCCGGCATCCACCGGAGCCGCACCCCACGTCACTCCTTGTGGTACAGAGCTCTTCTAGCCATTGGATGTGCTAAATGAAGCGAATAAAAGTCTCCAGTGGCCAAAAAAATATAAACAAGTTAGATTTGATTAATGTAGGTATTATATCATCCAGTTCCAAGGGTAGATACTTTACCGTGTAAGATAGATTTTGAAATCCATTGCATCCTTCCCATCACATTAATGCCATTTATTATCATGTTTTACATCCATGTGCGCCATTTACATGTGACATTACTGGTGACCAGCATCAGCTATGAAATCTGGTCAGTTGATTAAATTTCTTGGGATTGGATGGTTAAAATATAATAGTATTTATCAACATACAATCACTGTGCAATATAATGGTGTTAAACCGTTAATTCCATCTAATGCAATTCCATAACTTCCACATATGCCTTAAAGTTTTCTAGCCATTGGATGCGTTAAATGAGAAAGAAAAATATAACCAGTTACTGTATTCAACAGCTGAAAAGGACCACACAAGGAGGAGCAGATTAGATAAATAGGATGGACGGCCTGGATATAGAATAAATACATCAAGGTGGGCCCCATGGTTAGGGCCACACTGATCTTGTGCAAGACTGGACGCACCTAATCTGCTCCCACCTTGATGTGGGGGCTGGATCATTACTCTTGCTCCAGTGTAGACTCTAAGGAGTTTCAACACCCGGTAAGGTTCCAGTATCCATAGGTGGTGAAATCCCACTAAGGTGTAAAAAAAAAAAAAAAACATAACATAAAGGGTGCCCCACCTACCGTGGGGCTTTCCTTGATGTATGTAATCTATATCCATGCCGTCCATCTATTTTGCGAAATCATTTTATGGCACACATATCCAATTCTCAAGTGGACCATACCATAGAAAACAATGGTGATTGGCCATTGATAGGCCACAAAAGTTTTGGATTAAGTTGGTATTTTATTTATTTTTTCCTTTCATGGGAGTTTATGTGACCTTATTAATAGGTTAGATGGCAAATAAATATGACCAAAACATTATGGTGGGCCCCATGAGTTTTTAATGGAAGCGCATTAGCCACCACTGTTTCCTATAGCATAGTCCACCTGTGATTAAGATCTTCTTTGTTTTTGGGCTAATGACCTAAATGATTTGGAAAAATATAGAATAAATACATTAAGGTGGGTCCCATAGTAAGGGCCCCACCTAATCCGCTCCCACCTTTGCAGGCGCTTTCTTTACTAAAAAAGTAATTTCATGCATTCGTGCAAATCTTAAATGTGCATTTTTAATTGATTTTTATTATAATAAAACTAAAAGTGGATTTTTCTCACTGTTTATAAGTGGTACAGTGACACTTTTGTATGCTACCTTCAAGTTCCCTCCTTCAGCCACTAGTGAATAGTTGCTCTGAATGGACTTATCCTAGCTGTCTAATAAATGGAAGCCACTTGCGTCTTGCACCTGCCTGGATGCTAACCTGTACAGGGAGTGCTCTGTGGGGCCCACCATTATATATGGGTATATACATGCCGTCTATCTATTTTTTAAGATTATTTTAAGTTATGAACCAAAAATGAAGCAGATCTACAGTTCAGGTGGACCACACCATAGGAAGCAGTGGCGATAATGACACCTACTGTTGAAATCTTTGTAGGGGCCACCATGATGTTTATTTGCCATCCAACCTAATGGAGGGAAAGCACAAATATCTACTTACAAATAAAACTTATGTGGCTATTAAGAAGTTTTTAATGATGGGCATTCAATCTCCATTGTGCGCTCCACTTGAGCCTTGGATCTACCTCAATTTTTTTAGTTTAGGTCCTAAAATGGTATGAAAAAATGGATGAACAGTGTGGATAAAATCCATAATCATGGTGGGCCCTCATAGAGCCCTGCATGGACAGATTATCGTCTAAGCGGAGCGGGACACAATCCGCTTCCCTAATAAATGATGGACCTCTTCTCACTTTTCTTTTTTAATGTGAGACATAACGAGCTTTTTGGCTTTTATTATTCATCATTTGCCATGTGTTAAATGGTTCAAATAAACTAATATGAATATGATAAGATAGATTATGAATGACCTTAATATGGTACTAAGACCAATCATAGGGGAGACAGCGATGTCTAAAGTCACTTTTGTGAAGTTTTCTATGGATTTTTTTTTTAAGTGGTTTACAGATCCACATGGAAGTCTCTATTATGCTTATTTGATTGTCCAACTATTAGATTGGTGGACATTTACATCCATTAAACTGGTTTCATCAAACAAGTGTCCAAAGGTTAGGATTACTAAACAAATTTAATTTTGGGATTGTGACTAAAAGTCAGAAGTACTATAATTTAGTCACTTTAATTTGAGTTAATTAATGGACACCACGGAGTTCCTCCAATACAAAACTTATGGGACCCACCTTGATGGCCATGTGAAATCTACTGTCCATCAATTTCACCAACTCATGTCATAAGAAGAGCTAAAATGAGGCAAATACAAGATCCAAGTGGGCCCTATCACAAGAAAGGTGAGGATGGAAACACCTACCATTGAAACCTTCGCGGGCTCATTGTGATATTTATATACCATCCAATCCGCTCTTGTTGATAAGGTGTTTCACACAAAGATGAAGAGAGATAAAATATCAGCCTGATCTAAAACTTCATGGGTCCAATAAGATTCAATGGTGTGTGTTCAGTCCCTAGTTCTTACAGCATGGACCAATTGAGCATGATCTGATTCATTTTTAGGCTATCATCCTAACATGAGCAGCCAAAACTAATGAATGGAGTAAATTTCACATGAAAAACACAATAACCCCCACAAGGCTTGTTGTAGTAATCACATACCCTACATATGGAGCATTATTCTACCGCACCATCACATTAACTCACCCATAAAAGTCATTTAGCAGTTGTGCATGAAGAAATTAAGAGGATTTGGAGAAGTGGAATCCAGGAGCTTGGAATTGGGAGGAATGAAATGACAGGCATGTTGGCTTTCCTGGTAAAGTAATGTAAATGGGTCATTAGTACTATTTCACAACTCTTGTTTAAATAGGTATACAACACTTGTTTAAACCGGTATTACGGGACAATGGGTTCCAACTCATGACTTGGTTGTAGACAAGTTATGTTGAAATATTGAGATCATGGGTTCAAGTGCCCTTGTGGTGGTGTTTTTGTGAATGTATGAAAAAAACTATTATGGCACATATTTCAAGGGTCGAATACTTATGTTACATAGGAGAAGCATAAAGAAATTCATAATTATTACAAGTGCAATGGAAACTCCTATCCAAACACCAGCACTTTATTTCCGTGTTGATTTTACATTGAAGTAACATAAATTTGCCATCATTACATTTTTACTACAATAAATTGAACCATGTAATTGGTGTCATTTTTATGGTAAAATGTGACTGATGTCACAAGAAAAGTAAAGTAATTTGTAATTATTAACTTTATTTTTTTTACTTTACTATCGTAATTAGTAAAACAAGTAGGCCCAAGAGTATTTGAAATACTCCAAAAGTACATATTTTGAAATCATAACACTGGGCTACGAATCGAATGGGTAATGATTCATAATCCTCTCCAACATCTATTTCTTCTAATTGTTTATAGGATTTGTCCAAAAGAAAATTCTCACCCTTTCTCCCTACGACATCATCTCTCTCTTTAGAATCCACACACCACCAAATTATCCCCACTAGCGTAGCTCCTCATCACCAGAATCCTCCTCTTAGCAACAGCATCTCTTTCTCTCTTTGGAATCCACACAACACATACCCACTCCAACAGTTGCAACTACTCCTTGTCGTTAAAATCCCCATCTCTCTCATAACCACAACTCCATCTTTCACTTGCAATGTCATCTCTCTTCTTCTTAACAAGGTGGGGAGCATGGAAATATGTCTCTCTTGCAAGACTTCTATTAGGTGGGCTACACGTAATCAATAGTTTGGATGATATGACCTTTGGATATCTAGATTGAGAATACTAGTGGGGCCCACTATAGTTGTGGTTAATTTAAATACATAATGGGGTGGTGCACTTGGACTATATTATATATTCACAGTACTTCAGTTTGATTTGGACTCCATTTAGTATAGAGACTTCTGATGGAGGAGTAGTTGTGATAGGTTAAACTATTACATGCCATTTTCTATAAATATATATCTTGGTCTTCAAAACTCATAGGTGAGAAAAATAAAGTTTTATTGAAAAAGTTTTTTAAAAAACGTGAGGTGCAAAATGCCTTGTATAGAAAAAGCTTCATCAATCTATATCTAAACAACCTGATGCAATTCAAGTACGCATTTAGGTTTCCATTATTCAATTTTATGATATCCATAATTGATACATAAACAATTATGCAAGCACACATACTTGAAATCCTTCTGTCTACAAGACCACCATACTAGAGATCTTCAATTCTTGTTTGGGACGTCAAATGGTTTCATCCTTTTATCTATCGTTGCTTTCACCGTTCAAAGTTGGATTTTAGGTTTTCTATCATTCTTATGTGTTTTGTTGTTTTATCAGTCTCAATTTCTTAGATTAGGGCATTGTATTTTTTATGGTTAGGCTGCACACATAGCAGACAGGGAAGGTGATTGGGGCTATTGCTGCAAATGGGCAATAACCTGAGAATTAAGGGCTATTAGACTATCTTACTCTATCCATTTGGGGCCCACCATGCAGTGTGTGTGAAATCGATCCACTCCGTCCATCTAGCAATACAACCTTATTTTCACCATGCATAAAAAGATTGCCCACATCAGGCAAAACCCAAACCAAATAAAATATGCTTAAAACCTTTAAGCTCACGTGTCGTAGCCTATTTTGAATCATGAAAATTTTTATATCATCACTTCATCCTTGTGATTGACACCTGATGAATGGTGGCTCAACACACAAACTTATTGTTGGCATCCGTCTCCATTATTTCATGTGAACCACTCCACCTAAGTTGTGAATTTATTGGATTTTTTACCTAGGGATCTAGAATCAAGGAGCGCACCTAATGGAAGAAATGGACGTCACACCGGGCAACATAGACAACATGGCAGGCAAATATAATTTCATTGGTGCATGTGCTTTGCAAAACCGGTGTTGTGGAGGACTTCGATCCTACGGTCAATGCGGAACTAGTGAAATCCACTTGAGCTTTGGATCTACCTCATGTTTGGGTTGTTCCTTAAAGTGAGGTTGCGAAATAGGTGAACTATGTGAAATCACATTGATCAAATGATCAAATCATCTTTCAAATTAATCAAATGATCGAATCCATATATGATGAGGTCAATTTTGCTTGAACTATAAAACTAATGGTCAATTTTTCTTGAAGTATAAAATTAGTGCACCAACATTTGAGGCCTACTTAAGATCAAAGTTACCCCATTTTTAACCAAAGAATTTTAGACATGACTTTTGCAATATTAAAGGTAATTTACTTAGTCAAAGTCGTGGATTCAATTGGAAGCTTATAAATGGAGGAAAATGGGAAATGTAATTAGAGGTAAATAAATTGGGAGTAAATGGCTTAATCATATTTGGATGGGAGTAAATGAAATGCATTTGAAATAATGAAATGCATTTGAAATCCAAATACTTGGTTTCGATGAGAGGTATTGAAATGGTTTGAAATTTTTCAAAATATTTACAGAAATGTATATGATTTCCCAAATAAGCTTTAATATCTCAAATCGATGTACACATGTAATATTTAATATAAAGATTATAACAAGCCCACTGAAATGCATACTTTAGCTATTAAAAAAAAATTGAGACTCGGGTGGGCTACAACTTTAATGATCACGAACAAATAACTTGCCAATATTTTTTAACCGTCTATTTAGATGGTCAACCTTTGGACGATTTTGATCATTTTATTAATACAATTTTAGTAAAATTATTTTGAAGGATCATTAGCTTGCGATGTATATGGCAGACATGCACGTAAAAAGCACTTTTGTTTACTCCTGCAATTATCTGAGGATGTCAAAAAGTCATGCCACCCCATTTACTTCCAAATCCTCCTCCAAGAATATTTCATTTGCAAGTCTATTTATTCTCATTTCATTTTATTTTCACGTGTCTAAATACAATTCAAATGTCATCTATTTTTATTTACTCACAATTCTCCTTACCCCCGTTTACTCCTATCCAAATGCCCCGAACTTATGAATATCTTCAGAATTTTTATTTTATATAAATTAAGTTGCTAAATATAAATTTAAAAAATTAGATACTAAATATAAATTTTATATCCTTTAGTATTCTAATTATAGGCTGCAAGTACAACCTAAAATTTGAAATCACTTGAATTCTCCTGCATTTTAATTTAAATCCCACTCTATTCTAAGTTCATGCTGCCAAACAAGAGAAATGCAATTGAACTTCTCCAGCACTCCCCCTTCATGGTACACGTGGAGAACAAGTGGTGTGATCAAGACCATTGATCTAGTGCATGGGCCACGTCCCTCAAAACACATCCCAGAAGCAAAAAGTTCGGCGAGTCATAGAGCACTCAACGCATCCGTCCACATCCAACTAGCAAAATCCACATCAATGGCTGGTAAACGTTGTCCATCAATCAGACCTTTAGCCTTTTATAGCCCACTCATGCGGTGGCCCACCAAAATCAACGGTCCCCTCCATCATACATGTTTTCTGACGAGAGGAGATGCACAGAACTTTGGTGACGCAAGTTGCATGATATCATTTCTCCACTCATTCATCTCATCTCGCCATTTTCTCGCTCGATATTATGGGATGCTCATTCATTCAATGCGTTTGTTTTTGGCCTTTGTTTTTTCCTGGATGCCGTACCTTACTGGAAAGCGGATTGCGTCCTGCCGCGTCTGGACACTAATCCGTACATACAGGGGCTTTAAGGGGGCCATAAATATATAAGGGTTCTATCCACACCGTCCATACATTTTTAAAGATCATTTTAGTATTTGGTACCCAGAACGAGATAGATCTAACGATCAAGTGAACCACACCACAGGAAGAAGTGGTGATAATAACACCCACCGTTGAAACATTCCTAGAGGCCAAGATGTTTATGTTCCATCCAATCTGTTCATAAGGTCAATTAGTCATGGATGAAGGGAAAAAGAAAATTTCAGCTTTATCTAAAACTTTTGTAGCCCTCAAAAATTTCAACGGTAAAGGCTTAATACCTAATGTGTGGTCTATTTGAGATTTTTAAATGAATTATTTTTGGCTTTATATTCTAAAATAATTTTTCAAAATGGATGGACGGCGTGGATAAAACTCATGAATTACTATGGGCCCCACAAGACCTGCCTAGACGGTTTATAGTACAGGCGAGGGCAGTACACAATCCGCTTTCACAGTCCTAATGCATCATAACTTGAATACTGTCCTCATGCGCCTCTCATTTGGGGATCCAAACCGTTAATCTGAAGAGACGACGATGGGTAGTTCTAAATCATAACCCAGATCAACGGTTCACAATCTTGATTTTTGTGTCCAAAAAATGAATGGTCAGAGAGGAAAGATAAGAACGGTCCAAAATAATATCCGCAGATGGAAGGACAGGATTTATAAATATAGAACATTTTCCTTCCATTATACATCCATTGTGGTTACCATCGAATCAACGGTCAAGATCAAATAAAAGTAGTCCGTACCTGGCAAAAATGATATATCGAGACCCTACAGCTGGTCATGGATAAAAAGGCCAGTGGGATTTAACTGTCAGGTCTTTATCCTTTAAAGCAGACTGAAAGCGAGAGAACTTTTTTCCCCCATAATCGGTCTGAGAAAAAGAAAAGCTTTGATACTCAGATAGGCTGTGATAGTTCATACTCGTGCACTTAAAAATCTAAACCATCCAACTCAAGGGCCCCTCCATCAAATGCTAAATGAAGGAAAAAAATACATAAAATATCCTGTTGTTGACATGAATCGACGGTCTAGATGTCATATAGCCAACAATCAAAAGTTAGAATCCTTAAATCAAAATTGCTTTGGGTTTATGACTTATGAGATCTGGGTCCCACAATTTTAACGGTTTGATTGAGTTCCATGTATGATACATGTCCATTTTTGGAGTCCATGTATATGGATTGTGGTGCTCTTTAAGAGTATCAAATAACACGAGAGGAGAAAAGGTTAGGGGGGTGGTTGCAAAGAACGAAAGTAGGTCCAGACTCATGTGCTTCGGCCTTGAAAACGTACCATGTTTTCCGGACACTGAGGACACGAAATACGTACTGAGTAACTCAGTACACTGTACCGTACTGGGTAAACTCTGTGGGGCCTACCGTTATGTATGTGTCTTATCCACGCCGTCCATCCGTTTTTCCATCTGATTTTTAGTCATGATTTTAAAATTAAAATATATCGGATGATCGAGTGGACCACACCATAGGAAAGAGTGGGAATTGAATGCCTACCGTTGATAACTTCTAAGGGCTCACTGGTTTTAGATCTAGCTGATATTTGGGTTTTCGCTTCATCCATGTCTGTGTGATGTTATGAACAGGTTGGATGACAAATAGACATCACTGTAGGCCTTGAGAAGGTTTCTATGGTGGATGTCATAGACTCATAATGAACATTTTTTTGTGGTGTGGTCCACTTGAGATTTATATATACTTTAATTTTGGGCTGATGCACTAAAATGATCTGTTAAACCGGATAGACGGTGTGGATAAGACACGTACATCAACCGTGGGCCCACAGAGTTTACTCGGTACGCAATCGGAATCCCCACGGATTGCATGCTGACACTGCCAGCAGGGATGTGGCTACTAAACGGTGCTCTGTGAGCCTAAAATGATGTGTTTGTTTTTATCCATTTCGTCCATTCATTTTACCTGCTCATTTTAGGTGTATTCCTAAAAATTGAGGCAGATCCAAATCTCAGGTGGACCACAACATAGGAAAAATAGTGGTGGCTGAATGCCTACCATTAAGACCTACTGGAATGCTTATTTTCCATGCCACCTGTTGATTATAACAACAACCTGAATGGATGGAAAACACAAATATCAGGTAAATTCAAAAGCTTTGTTGCCTGAAGAAGCATGGGCATTCAATCACCATTATTTTCCTTATTTTCCTATAGTGTGGTCCACCTAAGATTTAAATCTGGCTTATTTTTGGGCTCATGCCATAAATAACGGTAAAAAAATTTATTTACAGTAAAAAATGCCCTAAAATAACTATCATTACGTGGACTAATGTGGGCCTTGGGAAGTTTTTAATGATAGGCGCTCCACCACCACTATTTTCCTGTGGTGAGGTCGACTGAGATTTGAAAGTATAATTATATCTCTTACCCTAAGGCTGATGTTGACAAGTCTTTGGGGTGAAAAAATGTGAGGCTGGAAAACATTTTGGGTGCAAATATTGTGGGGCCCACCATGATGCATATGTTATATCAATGTCATTCATTTGTTTCATCGGCCTATGGCATGAGCTTAAAAGTGAGTTGGATCCAAAGGTGAAATGAACCACACCATATGTGAATGCCTGCTATTGATAACTTCATGGGGCCGAAAGTTTTGGATTACGCTGATATTTATGTTTTCTCATATGGCCTTATACACTAGTTAAATGACAAATAAACATCATCATGGTGCCTATAAAGGTTTTAGCTTTTAATGTTTGAAGTATGTTAGAATCACTATTTCAAATAGTGTAATCCATTTCAGCTTTGGATTTGCCTTTTTTTTTTTTCCAATGCTAGAAAAAGAGCCTGTGGAATAGATGAACAAAATAGATATAACATAGTCATTGAATATCCATACAAAAGTTTCTATATTAAGCTCATGAATATAAATATCGTTTTAAGCCTTGTGGCTAAAATCAAGTGGGCATCTCTTCTTATCAGTTTAATATATATCTAATACATGGAATATCTAATATGTGGGCCATCAGCTCAAATGATATTAAATTAATTTCTTTTAGAGGAGGGCTTACCACAGTAGCTTGCTATTGGGGTCATTGAGCGTCGCCCTTGGGTTGCACTATTGCATGGGTGAGTGCACCCCACTAAAAAAGGGAAAAAGACAACTCGAACACTATATATATATATATATATATATATATATATATATATATATATATATATATATATATATATATATATAAATATAAAAATAAACTCAACATACAAAACAACTAATGAGGGCTGCTGTGATGTTTTAATAGCATCCAATGTGTCCATGCTTTGTGCCTCAATCCATTATCCATGGCTTATGAGACAGACCACAACACGTAAAATCATGTATAAAGCCTTTAAAACCATGTATCATGGCTCACCTTAGTTTTGAAATTGCCTACTTTGATATTCATCTTGTGCAAATACATCTTTTAAATGGATTAGATGGCATGTAAAAACTATGGACCCCACATACAATTTGGAAGGTTTTTAAATGGTGAGCATCCCTACCTCAAATGTTCGGCCTTATTATTATTATTTTTTTTCATGCCAAGTAAACTAGGGGGTGCAAATGATGGACGGATTGGATGTCATTAAAAGATCACAGTGGGCCCCACACGTTGATTTGTATATTCAGTTGGAAGTCGAAGTATAAACGAGTCGTATTGGATCCAACCTCTTTCTTGGTGGATCAAAATCTATTTTGGTAGACCTCCTCTATTTTGTTTGTATGCAAGCAAAACAAATTTATATTTGGAATCTCTCTCTCTCTTTCTCTCTCTCTCTCTCTGGAGTACTAAGTTTGTATTCGTAGGCCTCTTTAACTTAATCATTTATGGTTTGGACGCATGAACAATGAAATCTGTTTGGAATTAATTTCTTTTTCATCTTATCTCTCAATTTACATTGTGTTAGCCAACTCCATGGTAAAAATAAAAATAATAATAATTAATAAATAAATTATCTCCACTTAAGTTAGATTAAGGTGCCATCCAACTCAGGGTACCAAAAAGCATGACACATTCTCTTTTATTAAAATCGCTTTCAAAGTTGACCACTAAGTCCATTTTGGTACACCTATTTAGTCTGGTCTTCCATTTAGATGCATGATGTCGACCTCGGGAAAAAATCAAATCCATGTGTTGGTCCATATTTTCTTTTCTTTTTTTCTATTGTGGGTAAAAAGAGTTCCATTCAAAGTATTTATTCATGCTTTCTAAAATCATATGTCATAAATTTGTCTATAATAGGGTCTATCGATCCCATCAACAGTCTATGGATCTCATTGAGAAAATCTTGATTTATTCCATTTGCTCATTGGACGGTTTGTGAGTACAAATTGATATGATCAAAGGCGACTCTGATCCCGTCGAAGGGCCTTCGATGGATGGGATAGAAGCCGCAGTTTTTTCTATTCCGGGTGCAACACTATATACGAGTGTAATTGTAGGATTATGATTAATTTTAAGTGTTCCTAAGCTATTCTAAGTGGGGTTAAATGTTTTTAAGGGCTCGGGAAGGCGAAAGCAAGGGTTTTCAAGTATCGTAAGTGATTATATCTTTTGTTCTTTCGCTTTCATAATGATTCGTTGTCACTTTATGTTGTGGTTTTTTCTCGAAATAATTTTTATATGTAAAATCGTGTGTTTTGTGATTGCTTGTTTATGTTTTTTTAATCGCGTGAGATCCGAATTCAGAATTTGCTTCCGTGGATTCCCAATAAATGGTATCAGAGTGTACATTAGGATTCGAGTTTGGATTGGTATCATAACGATTAAGGGATCAGACGTGAAGTATGAAACATATAAGTTCATCGAGAAAAATATTTTCAAATTATGGAAGGTGAAGATGAGAGGCCTTATAGTTCAATAAGGGCCTGTTTGGCCAGGTGTATTAAATGGTATTAGATGGGATGATATTCATAATCACATCTAATACATCTTGTTGGCACGTGAATAATAGTTGAATAGGATGATGAAAGCCATTTTGGGTTTGGGCAGGATTTTGTCATCCCTCCTTGAGTCTCCCGATCCCACGCAATGAGTTATACGGGAATGGTGGGGCCTCCACTCGTGGGTCCCAACTTGATGCATATATTTCATCCAAGTTTTCCATCCAATTCTCCATTCCATTTTAGCCTTTAAATCCAAAAATGAAGTAGATCCTCATCCCAGGTGGGTCACACCATTAGGTGCAAGGGGACTGGAAAACTCCAACGTAAATGACGGTCGCATGCGTAGAATTTTAGAGTGTGTTTCTACTTGTGGGACCCGTAATGAGGCAGATGTTAGATCCACGCCATACACCGGTTTCTCCATATCATTTCAAGCCATGGGCCGAAAAATGAGGCAAATCTAAGTTTCGAGTGGGCCGCACGGAGGGAAATGAACTCTTGTTGTTGAAACCTTTCAAGGCCCACTGTGGGGTCCCTGATCATCCAAACCAACCAAATTTAGGGCCCATAAGACCCGCTCGAGCTGACCTACACGGTGAACAGGTCAAATTGTCCAAATGGGGCCCACCTCGATAGTGACACAAAAAATATATAATATAAAACATGAAGGGGAGAGATGATTTATACATTCGCAATCCACTCTTTTTCCAAACACGACGTTGGAAAATATGGGATAATCCCAACTCACCGATAATAACATACACATGTAATTATTGTATTTTTTTCAATTCCATCCACCTTAATACGATCTAATACACCTGCCCAAACAGGCCCTAAGGGTTGCAACATGCAGTCCTTGGTGTTGAGAAGCGTCCATCATCTATGAATGATGAAGAATGTGAAGAGTTAGATAAAAGAGCGAAAACATCGGTCGAACTATGTTTGACGGACAATGTACTTTACAATGTCCTTGATTAAAAGACTACCACATGACTTTGGAATAAGTTAGAGAGCTTGTACATGATGATATTGTTATCAAATCGCCTATATCTAAAGAAGCAATTTTATGATTGTAACAACTCGTTTATTTTTATTATTTTGCGGTGGGAACAAAATCTCACTATTTCCTTTGGTGTGGGCCACTTAAGCCTTAAATCAACCTCATTTCTTAGCCCATGTCCCAACATCATCTGATAAGATAGATGGACAGCATGAATTTTTCTTGAACATATCAGTGGGGCTCATTGCCTCATTAATAATAAAAAAAATAAAAAATAAAAAGAAAAAGAAAAACTTCTTTTGCAATGACGTGTAAAAGCACGTCACCTCTCCCCACTCCCTGTTGGACTCTCTCTCTTCCTTCTCCTTCGGCAGATGTGGTGGGTCCTACACCCACCTAGATCCAAATGCCCGCTTCTTTCTCCATCATCCTCACATTACAATATCTACGCTGGTCAAAATTTATTGGGATTATCCTCAACACCATAAAATACTCCAAGAAGATCACGTCAACAGCTTGTGACGTGTGGATCTTTTAAACTAAGAACCCACTGGCAAAAACCCACTGGACCTCCATTGTCATGCACTTACAAGCTTTCATACATCAATTTACATCGTCAATCAACCTCGGAACGAAGGAAAACTCACTAGTTGCAAATCTGCCATTAACGTGTTGCGCAGCACACCAACAATGCAAGTGAACCGAGATCCAATCTCCGGTCTCACTCACAAACGATAAACAAGAAGAAATATAATCTAGAAGTAGAATCAAAGCATACTAACAAACCACAAGACAGAATATACGTGGAAAAACCCCAACAAGGGTAAAAAAACCATGGATGCAAACTTCCACTATGAAGAAAATAAAGTTACAAGCAATATACTAACCTTCTCAATGCTCTCATGCATAGAGATAACCCTTTTTCTCTTTAGATGTATATAAAAAATCTTTTACATACACCTTAGAATACCCTATAATAGCCCTAGGAACCCCTATTTATAGTTTAGACAACTTCCTTTCTACACTCTTATGAAACCGCCTCAAATTTACGTAGTCCGTGTAAAATCCGCGTAACCCTTGACTAGTCGAGCGGGCTACTCGACTGGTCGAGCCCCAAAAAACTGCTCGCTGGACTTTGAGTCGAGCAAGCCCTCGACTAGTCGAGCAGGCCACTCGACCAGTCGAGTAACCCACTTTACTAGTCGAGCAGCGCTCTGGTGTGCTGGCTCCACACCTCGACATGACAACCCTTGTCTTCTTTACGGTGCTAAAAATCAGTCATTCCATCAATAAGAGAAAGAGGATCGAGAGAATAACATTAAGAGAGATCAGAGAAGAGAAGAAAAAGTTATAAAAGGAAGAAAAGAGAAAGATAAAAGGAAGAAATAGAAGCAGACAGTTTCATCGAGTCAACTCAGTGAGTCAACCCATTGACCCACTAGTCCGATCATCCGAACTGATTCCAAATTCTGACTTAGAGCCATTTATGAGTTAAGTTTCTATTCTCCATCCTTTGACCTCATCCGTTAGAGTAGCCTTGATTCGAGTCGACTCACTGAGTCAACTCAGTGATTTAACATGTTATTTTCTTATATTTTAATATTAAATAATTAGAAACTTTAGTGTAGGTTTTAATAAATTAGCATGTATGATTTGTGTAGGGATGACATTATTTACATTGAAAATATTTACCAAGTGCTACTAGTCCAAGTGGCATTGTGTTGAATTGAGTTGAACTTGATCTAACTGAGCCGAATGGACCGCATTTGTATCGATCTTAGATCTTCTTACCTAATCCAGTCATACATGGGATATGTCACACTAAATCAGGTAAGTGATCTTCCCGGTTGAAAAGCCTACATTAGTATATACTTTGATTTCCATTGATTATTTATTTCATATTATTAATTTAAGTTATTTGATTTTGGTTGCACGTAAAATAAAATGCATTTATTTGATTATTAATATGTGAAATTAATTCAATTGATTATTGCTACCTGCTTTTAAATATGATTAAGTTATGGGTGCTCTGCCCGGGTCATTCCCAAAAAGGGTGTTTATTTTGTTCCGCATTTTTTATCTTTAGTAATCGTGGACATTCGACCCCTGACCCGTGTTCCAGAATATGTCATATCTAAATATTCGATCACTGGCTCGTGTTCCAGGATAAAAGTCGTATTTTTCTTTATTTGAGATTAAGTGAATGCACATGTGGGTGCTCTGCCCGGACTCCCTAAAATGTTAGATGCATGGTGCCCTGCCCCTGGGAGGTCCAAAATGGTCATGGTGCTCTGCCTTGGGTTAATCCCTAAAATGGGTGCACGGGTGCTCTGCCCTGGTAAAGTCCAACAAAAGCTATTTTGTTTTATTTGAATTCATTTTTAGAATTTCATTTATTATTAGTGAAATATTAATGTCCTTTTATATTCAAGTTGTGGATGCGTAAATATAGTTTTGGTGCACACATTCGTAAGCCACGATACCCAATATGTATGAGACTATTCGGAATCAGGAGTCTATTATCTTGGACTCACTTCTCACGTTAGGTATGGGACTAACGTGAGTTATGACCCTTGGTGTGAGGCCCTTACCGGCATGCGATGCTACGCACTACGACTCGAATTTTCATTATCTATTCTTCGTTACATGCTAATGTAGAAATTTCAATTTTGGGAATGATGTGACCTTACAAGCCGTCGCGCTCACACCCTTATAGATTGTTTTGCAGAGTTTGTGTATGAAGAACCAATTGGACAAGATCGAAGACTTTTCCTTTTATTTATTTAAATATTAATTAAATAATACATTTTGTTATTATTTATTTTTGAATATTAATGTAAGTAAAATTTCAAGGATTGATTAGTGGACGTTATTTAATGACAATGATTTTTGTTCTTTTAGTTGCTTTGATTGCCGTAAAAATCATAAAAATAATGTGGGTTATGGTGTATATTTTGTTTAAAGTCAACTCATAGTCCTGAAATTCAGGTTCGGGCCTGGCCAACTCGGGTACAGAATTTTGAGGCGTGACAATAATTTAAAGATAGCGAAGGGGTCAGATCTTAATGAACAGATTAGCGCATTCATCATATCTATTACAAATTGACGAGTGTGGAAGTGAAGATGGACGTGGAAGATCAAGCTCTAATTTTGTTGAACTCCCTCCCAGAATCTTACGATAGCCTCGTAGACACTGTGCCACGATAGAAAGACCATTGATGTTGAGGCTGTCATCTTAGCCCTTCAATTGAGGGTTTTTAGAAAGAAGGATAGTAAGGTAGATTCCTCCATGGATGCATTGGTAGCTAAGAGAAGGAATTCAGAGTGGGAGAAGGGTAATTCGTCTAAGGACAATGTGAAGATGAAGTGTTGAAAATGTGAAAGACAGAGGCATATGAAGAAGGATTATGGGAATCCTAAAGCTCAAAAGGGAGACAAGGCAGATGAAGCATCGAAAGAGGCCAATGTAGCGGAGTTGAGTGAGGATGTGTACACCAGTAATGTTCTGACCGCATCCAAATCTAGCTATCTCAGCAATGAGTGAAATTTGGATACGGGGGCATCATACCAGATGACATCGCATTGGGATTGGTTCACCACGTACAACGAGTGTGATGGTGGCCAAGTGTGACGTTGCTTGTAACGTCCACCATTAAAATTTCTTAGGACCCACTGTGATGTCCATTCCCCTCCACTGTCCAGCATGTGGGCCCTCTTTGGACCCTACAGTGATGTTTATTTGGCATTCAAATTGTTCATAAGGTCACACAAAATCCAGATGGAGGGAGTACACAAATATCAGTTTGATCCAAAACCTTTTCCAACGCATCTTTTGGGGCCCGCTGTGATGTAATCCATGCAGTCCATTTAGGCAGTGGACCTACTGTGATTGTTTGTTTTATTTCAGTTGGGGCCCGCCAAATCTCTATGAAATGTGTGGTATATGTGTCCTACGACCTTGTCATTGTATGGCGTGTGGTCAGCCCTCATACCTTACCATTTATGCTATGTGTGTGGCCCAAAACCATGTGATGGACTGAAAATATAAATGTTAGTGGTAGTGAAGTAAAGGGCTCACCTTGATTTGAATTGCTTGCATTTGGGGTTAACTATCATTGCCCACCTCATGTGGAAATTGCAACGATAGAACAACTCCCTAACCCTGTGAAAATGGAGTATTTTGGGACCTTTCGAACCATATGATGGAAGTGTGACATTGGTGCTACCTCATAATTTCTTGGACTCTAAAATTGTGCTACAACCACCTTGATAGCTAGCTGGCCCAAAAAAGCAAGTAGGGCCTAATTTAAATTCCTACGCTTAAATATCGCACTTAAGGCCTAGTGGGCCCAAAAAAGTAGAGAATTGTAAATTGGGCTCAGCTCAACTCTTTTTGGCCCAATAGAACAATAAGCCCTATTCTTCCATACAGGCTAATATTAGCACTTGCGGATCTCATACTTAAATATCGTTGACTAGCACTAGAGCATGCTCATTAGAGACTAGACAAATCTAGGGCATGCTTCATAATGATCAAAATAAAATTTGGATACAGGGACCACAGATCCATTGTAAGAGAAAGATAAAACGTTGCAGTTATGGAACGCGAGTCTAAGTTTCCTTTCGAGTGCTAATTCATACATCATCTTTTTCTTACACCAATTGAATATGGTTTGATAGCGTCAATTACTATCCGAGTGAGGTATACCCTCCAATATTTATTAGAACAATACAATAGTTACGCTTAGTTTGTTAGGAAGTGTCTACAATAAACAATTCACAATGACCATCATAGTAATAAAATAGATTTCATAAGACAAGCATACATTACATTAATTAATTTCACAATGATATTTTTTGTTTAAATATATAAATGTATGATTAGCATAATAATAATTAATTTAATTTATAAACAACCATTTGAAGGAAGTTCAAAAGTCACTAAAGGGATCATCATTTATAGGTCGACAACTCAGGCATAGTGTTTCATACTACCATGCTCAACTTATGACACTTTAATAAATATGATTTTAATGCACGATGGTAGCTATAGATAGTGATTGTATTTCAATAGATTTAGGGTCCATTTATATAACTTTCTACAACTAATGGTCTATTGTTATATAATACATAGAACTTATCATCAAAAGTTTATACAAAAAAAAGGTCCATCAAAAACCACATTGAGAAAAAAATCCATTCAAGAAGACACCCGAGCTCTCAAGAAGCGGCTGGATACGACTCTCATTTGGAGATTGCCCTCAGATTGGGTTGTAACAATAGGCCCAATGACCACTTTGGAGTGGCTGAATCTCAAGCACCTCTTCCCCTTTCTTCCATCCCACCCTGTGGTTTGCATTGTGGGATTTACTTCTTGAAATCACTTCTCTTGCATTAGTTATGTTATGATTTGGTGGTAGAAGATTTTTCTGCCAAGTGGACATTCGCTAGCCATAAAAACCATTAACGAAAATAAAACATTCAATTTATGAATAAGAAATCTTATTCATATTAGTTAGTTATGAATGACTTAAACATTTAAGGCAAAGAAATGAGAATAACATTAGTAACAGAGGATTCATCCACCTTGATTTCAAGAATCTCTCGTGTCAAAATCCAACTTTAGTCATGAAGCCACCATAGTGATTAGCTGGCTTTACACATGCATAAGATATACGACACATGTGTCTTTGATGTAGTTAGCTGAGCTTATTTTTCAAGACTACCGGATTCTGAAATTATATTGTCTACCAAAGTCGTAGAAAAAATCTTCATTTTGTTTGTTGTTAAGATTTTACTACCACTTGAGTCGCTTAATCTAACACAATCATACTTACAATGTGATCATCCACTTCAAATCTAAAAGATCATCTCATCCGTTAATTAAAACCAGCCGTCCATCCTCGATCGGTGGCCTATCAAATAAAGAAAGTCTCACATATACTTGGCCAAGAGACAAGAAATTGCTTGTCAAAGTGCATGCATGACTCTCTAGGGCAGCCTTGTTAAGGGAGTAATCTGGCCCACCCACCACGACTCCACAAAGTAGGCCAGTGGCATCCACCGTTCAACAGTGGGGTACGGTCATGCGTAGAGATGCCGGGCAGTCTCCGTCGGATGCACAATGATGTGAGCACGCTACGAACGGTCCAGAGGAGATCAAAGTTACACGGACCCCACAGTAATGTATTTATTATATCTACACCGTTCATCTATTTTTAGATATCATTTTAAAGCACCATTAAAAATGAATCATATCCGAAGATCATGTCGACCACACCACAAAGAGTAGCGGAGATAATGATTTTCATCCTTAAACAATTCGTAAGGCCCACTATAACGTTTATTTTCCATCCAAACTGTTCATAAGGTCAAAAAGACCTGAATGAAGAGGAAAAACAAATTTCATATTGATCCAAAACTTCTGTGACCCCAAAAAGGGTTTCAATGGTAGAAGTTCAATCCTCCACAGCTTTTTATAGTGTGGCCCAGGTGATAGTTAGATCTGTCTTATTTTTCGTCTCAAGCCTTAATACGAGCTCGTAAAATGGATGAACGGTTTGGATTAACACATACATCATAATCATACCCACGGGACTTGCTGACGTCAATACGGCAGTACTACACAGCCAATCCACTTCCGTCTCCGTCACGCAGGTTCATTGCTTAAAAAAAATCAGGCCAGGCCTCTCACCTGCGAGAATCACACATCGGCATGGATTTTTGTCGGTCGGCCTCCACAAGAATCCTATTGAGTCGAGACCTGGTGACCCGACTCTGCAAGGCCCACCTCCATGTATGTGTTTTATCTGCGCCGTTCATTTTTTTTATCAGATCATATTGGAACGTGACCGAAAAGAATAGAAAGATCCGAAGCTTAAGTGGACCACACCACGGGAAACTGTGCCGATAATGACACCCACCATTTAACACTTGCTAAGGCCTACTAAGATGTTTATTTGCCATCCAAAATGTTGATAAGGTCATGTAGACATAAATGAAGGACAAACACACCCGAATCCATAGCTCAAGTGGCAGATTGAGGGAAAGATACGTCGTTTCAACACTGAGGTGTTGGTATCCATCCCTGCTAGGGGTGGCTAACAGTGAAGTGTGAATTGACAGTGTCGTGTGTTAACAAGCTAACAAAAAAATAAATAAAATAAACATATAAATAAATAAAAAACACAAATATCAGCTTGATCCAAAAATTACGTGACCTCCAAAAAATTTTCCCCTCCCTTTGTTTCCTCATTTTTTGGATCTTGACCTAAAGTGATATGTAAAAACGGATGCACGGAGTAGATAAAACACATATATCACGGTGGGCCATGTCCTAAAGTGATTGTAAGAACGGATGTACGGAGTAGATAAAGCACATAGATCACGGTGGGCCCACATACCGGATCTCCATGCAATCCGCGTCTCTAATGAACAGATCCGTACATTGCACACGTGTACTGGTTGGCTGGATTTCTCCCGGAAACAGGATGTGACCCGACAAGAATGAGGCGATGAAGGAACCTAGCGAGGGCTGGTGTACCTCACACCGGCTATATGGCTGCTTTACTGACGCCAGTAAGTTCAGTTTTTATGTGATATATCCAAACCGTCCATTCATTTGGAGACCTCTTCTTAGGGCTTGAGATGAAAATTAAGACATATCTAATTATCAAGTGGACCTCACGGCAAAAAGTAGTGGGGAGTGAATGTCTACCATTGAAACCTTTTTTGAGGTCACATAAGTTTTTAATCAATATGAAATTTGTTTCTCCTTTTCATTCAGGTTTCATGACCTCAAGGCCAAGTTGGATGGAAAATAAATGTTAGAATGGGCCCTATAGATTTTTTAGGATGAAAATTATTATCCCCACTAATATTTATGGTGTGGTCCAGATAATGTTTGGATACGGTTCTTTTCTTATAGAATACTGTAAAATGATCTCTCATATAATAAATACATAAACGTGGAGCCCATAAGACTTTGTTCTCCTTTAATCCGTTCGTGCAACTCGGAGCTCGAAGAGCGTGGGAAGCTAATTGGCTGCCTCACACCAGCCGTATAGCCACTGATTTGATGTCAACAGGTTTAGTGGGTCTAATGATGAGGTATGTGCTGTATCTAAACCGTTCATCTATTTGACAAGCTAGTCTTAAGGCTTGAGACAAAAAATAAGATAGACATAATTATTAAGTAAACCATACTACAAAAAGCAGTGGGGGATTGAACTTCTACCATTGAAACCCTTGTTGAGGTCACAAAAGTTTTGGACCAACATGAAATTTTTTTTTTTTCCCTTCATTCAGGTCTTTGTGACCATACGGGTAGATTGGATGAAAAATAGCCGTTATGGTCGGCCTTACAAATATTTCCGCAGTGAAAATCATTATCTCTAGTGGTACTTGCGATTCATTTTTAGGATAATCCTCTACAATGATCTCTGAAAATAGCTGAACGGTGTGAATATAATAAATACATCACTGTAGGGCCAGGTAACTTTGATCTCCTTGGGACCGTTCGTACAACACAGAGCTCGAGGAGCGTTAGTGCTCGTCTTCGCGGGACACGTACCTGGTGTGACTTGTGAGGTACACTAGCCAATCCGCTTCCCTACGACTGGACACGTACAACAGCTGTATAGCTGGTGTGTGGTACACCAGCCAATCCGCTTCCACCTAGCGGACCTGACCGCACGGTTCCACACGTGAGAGGTTCACACCACTCATCATAAGGAGCTTACCATGAACAGGCCGCTAGTCCTCTAATCAGGTGGGCCACATGTGTGGGTCAAATCAGCCATCCATTTTCATCATACATCTATAACCAATCCAATGATCACGCCTGTCAGCTTTTTCTAGGCCAGGAACGTTTTACCTGTGTCCCCACCAGAAGAGCGGTCCTGATCCAACACACGTATGCCGCTTTGGCTCTCCTGTCGCCTGAGTCAGGGGCCATTGCCGTTGGTGACTGACGGCGTCAGATTGGTAGCGCGAAGGGGTGGGAAACAGATCTTTTCAAAATAAGCAGAATTATTTAATACATGGGCCCACATCTTTGCATGGTACACACGCGTTTCTGAATTTGATAAGTGGGCCCATGTTTTCGATAACATAGAATATTATTCTGTTGAGACGCACCATGGATTGTCGATCCCTCAAAACTATTCACGATAGAATCATCTCAACCATTCAGTTTGTGGCCTAGGAATAGACGGTCATAAATAAAAGTATAATTAAATAGTGGCTATTTCAATCTTTCAAATTGATATATTTTAGATTCATGATCCATCCAATGGAAATAAACAAACCAATGGTCTGGATTACTGAAATATGGGCCCCAATTTCCAAAAAAGAAACCGTTGTTTACTGCACACAGATCCAAAGAGGAATTACTACTTGGCTCGCATTTGCGCGTGTCAATCGTGTGGATAGTGGGTCAGATTTTTAGTTAATCTAGACCATTGGTTTGTTGATTCCCAAAATGAAAGATTATATATCTGGACCATTTTTAATTCAATTTGGACCGTTTACGTACTTCGCTTCTTAATCATCCATCCATAAGTATAAGATAAAAATTAACTTATTTTTATCTATAAAATCTTTATTTATAGTTGTATATCCTTGGAAACAACAATCAACGGTCTAGATTAAAGGAAAACGTCCATCAATCATCAGATTGAAAACCGTGTAATACTGTGTAAAATCCCCATTTGCCGCATTCATTTCCCCCCTCTTTTTCAAAAGAAAACAAACATTGATACTCTGGCAGACTTTGATAGATGATATGCAGGCACATAGAATTTACTTAGAAATTGCATACGTGAAATATAATTATCCAAATTAAACTGTCCAAATTATGGGACCCAGTGTAAAGGTTTCATTAAATAAAATTAAAGCTTATTTGTTAAGCTGACTATCGGATCGGTCGACATTTAATGGACGCTAAAAAATGAAAATAATCCAACGGTTCTATTTCTGCAAACAATTGTTCACGAATCAGAGCTTAGAATTATTTATTTAAAATAATCTTGGGATTTTGAGTTGGATACAATGATCTGCACAATCTAGACGGTTTATTTGAGTTAGTATAGGCCACGTGTACAATTTATGAGTGCCTGCGTATGAAGTGTCATACGCGGCCTGAGTATCATATCACTCCTCTATTCAAAATCCAACCTTTCCTCTCTCTCTCTCTCGGTCTTCTCCAGGTCTTCTCCAGCCCTTGCCCTAGAAATCCTCTTTCAAGGGTTACAGAGAGATCAGGCTATCTTCTTCATCTGTCGGATTCCAGAAAGCTCTCCATCTCTCGAAGTATCGATTCTCTTCTTTCCTTTTGCTTCTTGAATTTCTAGGGTTTTCTTGAATTATCGGGTCGTGAGCCTCGGCCAGTGTTATGGTTTTGCTCAGGCGTTGATTGGTTCAGGGAACGTGGGGCCGAATTTCGGTGATCCAGGCCATTGATCTGATGGGTCGTGCTGTGGATAGGGGTTGCCGCTAACGATTGGCAGATTGGATGATCATGAACCTTCGATATTTTGGCCCTTTTTCTGTTGATTGTGGACTGTTTATGTGTTGTTGGTTGGCAATCAAAGGGTTAGAATATTCAATCCTGGAGATTTTTAAGGCTTTTCCTATCCACGGTGTGGCCTATCAGATCAACGGTCTAGATCATTTAATCATGGGTCCCGCATGACTCAGCGAACTGTAGCGGAGGCATTGGCTCCAATGACTCCAATTCCAAAAGAGGGGATAGATTTTTGTCTTTTACAGACACAGAAAAATCAATGCATTCGATCCAATGCCTGAGACGTATGGGTGAGATCCAGACTGTTCATTTGGTGGGTCTACTGTTTGTGAGTACCATAGCTCGAAGATCAGTTTGTGATCCTAGCTATTTAAACAGTGGGCCGTTTCTTGTAGAATGGGGACTGTTTCTTCGTTTTTTGTCCTCTCATATCCATTTGTTGGTCAGTAGTTGTAGGGATGGGATTGTCTGATTGTTGTTTGGGATCTTGACCCTCCATTGTAAGGACTTCCTGATGAATGGTCTGGAAGATTATATCTCATCCACTTGTGCCAGTACTGTTTTGGATCAAGAATGCAATGATTTCCCATCAATAGAGTAGAAGAAGAGCACTAAGCACAGATGAAAGCTTTCTGGTTGGTCCCCCTAAGCCAGAATGGGTTTGGGATTGGCCAAAACATCCCAATTCCTTAGTATGGTGGGTTGCTTGCTTAGGCGGACCAATTGGCATTTGATTCTGTTGCTTTTTCCCAAGTGCCAGATATGCATAACATTTCACAGTATATGTTGCTTTTATTATGCTGATAGTTTTGCGTATGCACTCATGTGGTAGTAGTAAGTAGATCCCTCATCACGATTCATGTGGAAAATATGTGGCTTGATCAGTACTGTTGAGCTGGCAGGTCATCGTGTGGATGAGCATAGGTCAAAAAACAGTTATTGGACAACTCTTGACTGTCTTGTTTTCATGGTTGTCTGATTGAATGCGGAGCGTTGCATTGTTTATATAGCTTACTTTTCCCTTTTTAGGCCACTAGTTGAATAGATGCCGGCTTATCCATGAAGTGGCCACCAGATCACCGGTCCTGGCCACCACATATCTTTTCCCACATGTTCCGCGAGGAGGAAGACTTCTAGGGCATGGGCTGCATATGTAGCATCTCTTCTCCTCTCTGTATTTTTGGTGGTTGGGTTCAATGGTTTCCTTTCTATCAAATGTTTGTAATATTTGCAGGAAGGGAATTGCTTATTGGGAATAATGCAGTTGTAAAGGTTGGAGGATTATGGCAAAAGTTGCTATTCCGGATCCATCATCATCTAATTCTTTTCCATTCGGGAGAGGTGCTTCAAAGGTGCAAGTTGATGCAACCATGAAAAGGAAGACACCCTCGGAATTGAGAGTAAGTATTTTCCAATTGCATCCATTTACTACATTCTTCGCACTGCATTTGCATGTGCTATGAATTCGATTGCAATAATTTGGTCAACAAAGTGACAATGGTAAAGTGCGAATGCTTTCCTTGGTATTTGTACTGGGATCAAGTTCCAAAATTACATTACTCTCAAGTTGGATATGAAAGGAAGCAATGGCAATTTGAGTGGCACTCCCTCACTAATGATATTGAGGAAGGTACTTCCAAGTAATTTCCATTACGTTGAGCTCATGGTTGCAACTAAATTCAATAGTGCACCTAGATGCAGCCTTGATATCACTTATACTTGCCCATTTTTCTCTCATCCTCTAAAACTTTCCCAATTAATTGGGGTCAGCTACATGAAATCTATTCCGCAATTTCACTGTATCAAGGGCCAAACCATCAGTTAAACCGTAGGTCATCATGTCTTTTCTTACTACGTTCACCCACGTCCTTTTAGGCCTTCCCCTTGCCCTTTCAGAGCCTTCAACTCATACCAAGTCACTCTTTCTTACCGGTGCAGTTTTTGGTCTCTGTTGCACATGACCAAACCATCCAAGTCTACTTACCTCCATCTTATTACCTATTGGTGCTACTCCTAAGTTCCCTTAAATTGATCCCATTAATAATTCTATCCTTTGTTCCTTCCTTGTCTTGTATTTATCCATATCAACATCTTCATTGTAGCTACATTCATCTTATGAACATATTGTTCCTTAACTGCCCAACATTCTGTCCCATAAAAGCATGGTTAGTCTTATAGTTATCCTATAAAAATTTCCTTTCAATTTGAGTTGTATGTGCCTCAACAGAAATATACTCTTAATCTCCTCTGTGATATTGGCCTTCCAAGCTCCCGGCCCGTGGAGACCCCCATTGAGCAAAATCATCGCCTCAAGCTGGACAATGGAGAGCCTCTTCTTGATGTTCACATTTATTGGCGTGTCGTTAGCGAACTCATTAATCTTATCATCACTGTGTAGATATCACCTATGTTGTGTGTTGAGCAAGTTTATGGATGCTCCTCGCACTTGTTATCTTGGTTTGTTTATCGTATCTTGAAGTTTCTGAAGGGCTCTCCTGGTCGAGGCATTCTTTATTCCAAACATCATTTATGGATTGAGGTCTATACGGATGTAGCTCGAGCTGAATCACCTTTTGATCCTTGGTCCACTTCTATTTACTGCACCTTGGTTGGTGGAAACCTCATTGGATAAGCGATTAACAATTTGTTTTACTTCTTTTCCAGTGTTGAGGTAGAATATTGGGCTATGGCTCATGGTGTATGTTAACTGCTTTGGTTATGCACCTTGTTGTTTGCACTTAGGCTTCATGCCTCCTCTCCCACAACTATTCACTACGATAACATGGCTGCTATTCACATAACCTTGAATCTAGTCTACTAGAAATGCACCAAGCACATTGAAGTTGATTGCAATTTTATTTGTGACAAAGTGGTTTCGAAGGAAATTCACTTCTCATATAAAAAATTTGAAGATCAACTTGTTGATTTTTTGACCAAAGGTACCGACTGTCATCACTTGAGTTGCCTGTGCTACAATGCAATTTGGGCATGATAAACATTCATGCTCCAACTTGAGGGGGAGTGTAGCTTTTCAAAAAAAAAAAAAGAAAAAAAAAAACTTGAGGGGGGAGTGTGGAGAGATATTGTAGAGGCATATATTTTGTTTATGTATGCATTCGTATGGTATCTTGTATTCTTGAGGAGTATCACACTCCTTAAATTATCTCATATATATGGTATGTGTTAGTCTTTGGGCTAACACAAATATCTTGCCCTAATCTCTCTCTCTCTCTCTAACTCTTTCTTTCTCTCCTTCTTCACCCTTTCTCCTTCTCTCTTTCTCTCTTTCTTTTCTTTTCTTTCTATTATCTCTTAGGTAGTTATATATTGTTCAAATTTTTTTTATTGTTTCTAGTCCCTTACTAGGCTTTGAAACATGATTGTTTCTCATTTATAGCTTTTTGTACATCATCGTTTCCACAACATTTACTCCTTCCTTGACATTCTACTTTCCTTTTTTCCTTCAATTTATTTATGAATAACATTGTTTTCTCTCCTTTTAAATGGATGCAACTTATGCCTAAGGGATGTCATAAATGGATTGTCTATCCATGAGTTGTTTATTTGCATTGGAGTTTTGGTGGAATTTATTCAAGCTATTTGGAGTGGAATGGTCTATGCTGTGTTTAGTTGGGGACTTCTTCCTTTCTTGGTATGGTGGCAAAAAACTGTGTCGGCCTCGTAATAGTCGTTACATGCCATTTTTTTCTATAACAACCGTTACAACCCCATAAAGCATAGCAATTCCCATTTATGTAACGGCCATAACAGTTGTTATGTAATTGTTTTTGAATACCTTACCATGGGTCGTCGTCTCCTGGGAGCATATCTCTAAAAAAGGTTCTCGAAGTGGCCCCTCTTTCTTGTGGGGAGATTTCTTTCTCATCAAGAGTTGGCTCTAAGGTCCGATTTGGTTGGATAGGTTGTGTGAGGACAATCCTTTATGTCACTTTCCTAGACTCTTTGGTCATGTCAATCGAGAAGTTCTTATTTCTCATTACGCCTTGGAGGCGGGAGACCACGTTCATCTAGGTGCTTACTTAAGATGAAACTTAACCATTTAGGAGTGTATTAAATTCACGGGTCTCTTGGAGAAGTTGCACGGTTTCTTTGGTGGGCCAAGATAATTGGGAGTGGAACTGTGATTGGCTTGGTGCTAGTGATGAAGAAGACGAAAGAGTTGAGACTGCGCCACTTGTAGTTGTTAAATGCTCCTTTGGCTAGACTATAGAAAATGATGATTGGTGTAGGAATTCAATTTTCACACTTATGCCAAGTGTGGTGACAAAAATTGCAAGGTGATCATTGATAGTAGTAGTTGCACCAATGTGGTCCTTGCTAGCACCATAGATCGTTTAGGTTTGATAGTCGTTCCTCACCCTTAGCCCTATCGATTCTCATGGGTTGATGTGTCTTTGATTCTGGTTTCTCAGTGTTGTCTAGAGGTGGGCATCGAGTCGAGTCGGATCGGGTCCAATTCGACTCAATTCGATTTTTCAAGAACCCGACTCGAACTCGATCCGATCCGGGACCGAGTCTAGCAGGGTTGACTCGATCCGATCCAAATTCTTGCTAGCTTGACCCGAACCGAGTCCGACTCGATCTGGGAAACCGAATTAAGTCGGATCGAGTTGAGTCTGTCCAGTCGTTTCAGACTGGGCTGAATTAAGATCGGGAGAGAGAGGGAGAGAAAGGAGGAGATGTGGGAAATCGGGAGAGAAAGGAGGAGAGAAAGAAGGAGAGAAAGGAGGAGAGATGGGTGGATGTGGCGCCTCGTTCGGGTAGAGAAAGAGAAGGGAGAGATTAGGGTTTTGTTCGGGTGAGGCGGCTAGTGAAAAAGTGAAAATAAAAAATTAAATATTATTTATATAGTACCTAACCGAATTGGATTGGATTGGATCGGATCGGTCCGGATTGGCCACTGATCCGAACTCGACTTGATGTACGTTCGGATCTGAGTGGGCCTACTCGAACTGACCCGATCCTGGCCTTCAGTTTGGATTGGATCGGGTCGGATCTGTCGGATCGGGTCGGATCCGTCAGATCGGGTCGGATTCTGCCCAGCTCTAGTGTTGTATCATTCCTATCTAGTTTGGTTCCTATACAAACACGCTGTGGTGTGATGTTTTGCCTTGGATGTAGGCCACATTATTTTGAGTAGACCTGGTTGTATGATCATGATGTGACACTATTCAATCACTCAAATACATGTTCATTTATGCATGAGGGTAAGAAGATAAATTTGAATCATCTCCTGCCCAAAAACACTCCAGAAAAGGATATAAAGAAACGTGATCCTAAAGATGTGAGGAAATTCTAGCTTGAGTCTCTCCATATAATAAATGTCAAAGAGTTTGAAAGGGAGATTAAAGCTGATTTGATGGTGTATGTCCACGTGGCAAGTGAGGACACACCTAAGGTTAGTATGGAGATGCCACCTGTGGTTACATTCAAGGGTAGTGTAGAGCTACCACCTGAGGTGAGTCTGGTATTGGAGGGGTCTGGTGATGTTATCCCAGAGGACATACCGGATGAACTTACACCCATGCGGAACATTCAACATGCCTTGGATCTTTTCCTCGGTTAACTCTACCAAACATTCCTCACGATCAAATGAGTCCCATGGAGGAAGTGGATCTGGATAGGCAAGTAGATGAGCCTAGGAAGCTCATAGATCTTATTTTTGCGTTAGTCTCACATAGGTCATCAGAGTCCGCATATGCATTTACATGTCATATCTATGATTCACATGCATGTTGAAATTAGAAAATGGATTAGCAGGAGCAATGAAACTTACAAGATAGTTGCCGACTCTCATCACAGGTTCAGAAAGTTTTAGATAGGTGACTGTAATGGTTCACATAAGGCCTAAATGGTTTCCGCAAGGGACCGTTAAGAAACTACAAGCGCGTAGTGCATAACCTTATAACATACTGAATAATTTGAGACACGATGCGTATGTTGCATCCACCTGACATGGGTATTAAATCTATATTCAATGTGGAAGATTTTGTGTCTTTTAAGGGTCCAACATCTACACCCACTAGCTTTTATTCAAACCATCACCTTGATCCTAATGATATCCTTCTCGACTTGTCCCATGACCGTTGGCCTATACCTGACTATTCTTCCCAGCATCTACCTCTTTTGCCATACACACCTACCAAGAGAGAAGATAAATGATATCTGGGATGACTGATGAGCCAGTGGTTTCCATACGACATGGAGGTTACCGGGAGTACCTTGTCAAGTGGAAGGGTAGATGAAAGTCAAACAATACGTGGATCACAGAGGCAAAACTTCAGTGGCGAGACCTTAATCCCAAATCTTAATCCACAAACCTGAATTTTCAAAATCCTAAATTATCAAAACCCCAACTTAGATTCTAGAATCCAAAACCTTAATCCACAAACTTGAAATTTTGAAATCCTAAAATATCAAAACTAGATATCCAAATTCCAAAATTCCCAATTTTTCCAAACCTAAATTCCCAAAATCTTAAAATCCATTGTCCAAATCATAAATATCCAATTCCCACAATCTGAAACCCACATTCCCAATTCTGCAAACCCCAAGTCCTTCAACTTTAACCGAAAATCTGAAAATCCATTGTCCCAATTTTGTGCTTTGTTTAGTCTGTTTCCTTGTTGTTTTCTCTTTTTGGCCTTAGTCCAATAGAGTCATCATCTTTCCAAAAATAACAAAAGCTGTCATTGGAGATTTCAGTGACACCAGGCTTGTGGCTATGGAACGTTCTTGTTGGCTTAAGAATCATCTTGAATGAGTGCCAATTGATGGGAGCACCCAAATGATACAAGGTGTTGTAAGATTCTCTATAAGCACTTGTACCAAATGGGCAAAGAAGCAAACAATATTCTAGGATATGTCGTCATTGGCACAAAATGGGGTAGTGGCAAATAGGTTTATATAACTTTTTAAAATCAAAGTTTCTCAGTGACGAGACAACTCAACCTGTTCATATGGAATGCTAGTACAACAGTGAGAATTAACATTATTGTTAATCATATCAAAACGATCTGTCACTTCCTTGTGGGGAATTGTCCAAGTACTATTGTGTTGCCATGTGCTTGTGACTAGAATTAAATCATAGGTTTGTTCACCTAACTTGGATTTGGACATTTTCACTTCAAACTCTAGTTTCAAGATACTAAAACCTGAACAGTTGAACATACATAGTGTTATCTATCATATGACACATTGTTACGGAATCACTCGATACTTGTAGACAAGCATTGTGCAGTTGGAATCACCTACCCAAGGTGCTGCTTTCATTCTGGACCAACCATTTCCTTAAACTCCACCTTTGAAAGCTGTAAGCTTTTTTGCACTCACCAACTTCATGATTTCCAAGACTCCATCTAGTCTACCTTTTCCATTCACATATTGTCCTACATTCAACTTATGCCTTGCCAAGAAATGTAACTTTATTGGATGTTGCATTTTGTATTTTTATTTCTAATTTAGTATATATTTAAATACAAAAAATATCTACATATTATTTTTGTATTTCTTGTATACTTTCTCTTTCTTCGTAAGTATTTGAAAGCCACTGCATTCCATTCCCAGTTCTATATTTGCATTGCACTCTTGCAATGGGGAACTAAGGCGTTGTCATCTCCTTTATTTGTTGTTCTTGTGACTAGATGCTTGGGCCCATTCCCTGGAGTGCCATGTCAGGCAAAATCAAACTCTAAGTGGGTTCGGCATCAAAAGCCCAATGATCTGTCTGTCACATTAACGCTACTACTTTCCAAATGCTCTTGCTCCCACTTATTGGTTATTCTCTGTCTTGACAACCTTGGCATGGTTAATTTGGTGTTGTATGTTTGACATGCATGTCACATTCTGCTTAGTGGGAATTATAAACAATGAGATTGCTCGGAGGCACCACTGTGCCGATCATAATACCTCATCTTTTAAGTTCAGATCTCCCTCATGACATTGTGTGTGTTGTGTGGCAGGGAGAGCAGTTGAAGCGGAAGAATTATGGAAGGCCTGATGAATCTATGGATCCTCCACTGTGTTCCAATGGGTAGACTTTGTCCCTTGCCTTTTATGCTTTGATTTGTTTTTAATTTATTTATTTTTATTGAGTGCACTTCTACCTGCTTTCCAGGACTACTGGAGGAAAGATTCGTGGAGTCAAGAAACTTGAGTCATCAAAGACTCCAAAGTACATAGACACCCGTGTGGATGAAGTATATCCTGTCAAAAAATCCAGTGACATGTTTAGAATCTTGTATGGAAAAGAAAAGTCCAGGGTGAGAATACTTCAGTCCAAAGTGAATGCACATATCAATCTTCATTCTTTTAGTTCTAGTTTATATTATACATGGATTAAAAAATTGTGTGGATTATACTGAGTCGACTTGTCCAAGTGGATTTGGATTCGGTGGAGACCAAAATTAGTTATCCGTGAGAAACATGCACGCTTCTAATAATGTCAGAACTATTCTGTCCAAGTGGGAACAAGGTGTACTAGTTTCGATCCCTAGGCAATTCTCACTCTGAAACTGAGTTCTCATTCACTGATATTATATGCAAGTATTGATTTCAAACTTCAACTTTAGCATCAGCAGTCATCAATCAACTTTGCCCATTTGCAGATGCATGGTATGGTTTTTATCTTATCGTATCTTATTTTTATGTTAAGCAGGATGCTTTTCCTTCTAGTGAACAAGCTAACTATAAGGAGAGCCCCTCTGTTGTTCGTAGTGTAGCTGCCGAAAGTCAATCCCAGCTTCCATGGTACTCTTTTCGTAATATCTAGTGGTGTATATTACTGACGATTGATGAACTTGACTCTTCTTATGCTATGGAGTCCTTTACATGTTGTTTACCATTTTGATATTCAGTGTAAACAATGGGGCTTCTAACATCTCCGATACTTCAACTACTTCTTACAAAGATGATCCAGAGCAAAGTTCTTTGAAGTTTGAGAAATGTAGTCAAAACACCTTTCGCAGTGTTGCTGAGCTTTCTCTGGGTAAAGAAATGCTATCTGGTCCTGCCATAATTGATATGGTAATATTTATTAGTAGTTTCCTTCTATAGTTTAGTTATTTAGTGAATTTCTCCGTGAGCAGTAATGTTTTAGAATTTGTTGTAGGATAAAGCACTAAAAGGAATGGTTGCTCGTGAGCTCCCTGCTCTCTCGCGATCGCCTGCTGATACTTCTGAAAAAATTGGTGATTTTCCATCTCTCTCTTCGGGCAATTTCTGTTCCGAAGTCCATATTCCTGGTCACAAAGTTCCTCTGGATTTTACATTGAAAACTACACTGCGATTGGTCTCCTCTTCCTCAGTGAGCTGGTGAGTGTATGTGTGAACATTGGTACATGTCATGTTGTGTTTTATTTGTTTTACATGTCATGCATGCTATAACCTGTTTTCATGCTTGGCTTTAATGGTCTAAAGTAGCTCTAAGCTTATAATAATTCTTTAAAATACTTTTATAATTGCAATATAGTCACATTCTGCCAAGTTTTGGTTGAAGTAGAGCTTATTTTGATGTATAATGAGGTGCCTTTTATCCTTCTGTCTTCCTCAATAGCCCAACAGTGATATATGTGAAAAATTGTTACTCTCCTAGGTTGCTAGTCCAAGTGTTGGTTGAAAGATTTTCTAAAGGTGCTGCTTTAACTTATGGACATGAAATTGTCTGCTTGTTTTTCGTATGTTGGTTTTCATGTTGGTGGATTGGTATCGAGATCATGGAGCTCTTTTAACCCTTTCTTTCCCTTTTTTTTTCCAATTTCTAGGTGCCACAGGTCAAACACGAATAGTGCTTTTATGTCCATGACCCTGTTTACATCTCAATTTGGTGGGTCGCGCGATCAACACGTTGGCAACTTAT